>NW_026971820.1:0-38039 GCF_026151205.1 Bolinopsis microptera | reverse complement strand
CTCAAAAGGGTTTCAATATTTTTACATGAAATTTTCAGAATCAACGTAGAATCGCATTTCGACCTTAAGTTTTGGGACAGAATTTTTGAGAATTTTGGCTGCCAAAAAATTTGGCAGCCAAATTCTGAAAAATGCCCGGCAAATTTCAGAATTTGGCCGCCAAATTTTTTTAAAGGCCTAACTCAAAATTCTGTCCCAAATTTTAAGGTCGAAATGCGATTCTACGTTGATTCTGAAAATTTCATGTAAAAATATTGAAACAGAATCCACAGTTAGGTAGATACTGAGCTGATAATCATAGAGTATGTGTAGTATAGGCTTACCTTCCATATAAAGTTGGTTTCATTAAAAATATTGATATTTCACTTTTTTTAACTTTTAAAATTTATAACACACCAGCTTTTTTAGATACGATATCAAGATTTTACACATACCATGAAATAGATGTGAATAGACGGCGAGCAAAATTTCAACCCAATACCGCAAGAAATGATTAACTTATAGCCTCTTCACGAAACAAATTGTGTTTTTCCGAAAATTCCACTCTAACCAGGAAATGCTCGATTACAAAAATGGGTATTCTCAAAATAATTTTTTTTGATGTGGAAACGGTGCGCTAGATGGTCACTGAACTGCCTATGAGGTCATTTGGGTTGGACGGCACAAACCACTGTTTTGGTGTATGCCCCCTTAAGGGGAGTTGTAAGGGGTTGAGTATTACGTACATACCTTAATATTAAAGATAAATGTTGATCTTTAGTACGAAAATATTGGAAACGCAGCTTAATCTCTGACCGGAATCTGGTACCTAAAATATATTATCATGTCAATTTTTGCGAGCAAAGTAGTTAATTTTTTGATAAGATATCATGGACTACAAATGTGCGGGGCGGAATATTTTAAATTATTGTTTATGATGAAGAATGAGTCATGAAGGGAGCTGAATAATAGCGATAACGATAACTACCTGATACCACCACGCCATTATCTGGTAGTTACAAGGAAATGCTAGATTCGTTGGTGAGGAAACGGTACGCTAGATGGTCAGTAAACTGTGTATGCCCCCTTATCAAAATTTAAAATTACACAAACAAGTATTTTAATTTGGTACCTGGTGTTGAGAGACTGTTAAAATTGTCTGAGTTGGTTTGATCCTCTCTTTCTGTGTACTAAATTCTGAAATTCTCCATGTTATTTTCTTATACTTTTTAAGTGACATATTCATGGCAGCTGTAGTTTACAATAATGTAAAATAAGCTGTACCGTAATTGAATCGCAATTAGTTTACTGAAATTTATGGTATAATTTTGCTAATTAATAACGATTCACAGAAGGAAGATTGAGTAGTCTGGACACTAAAACATTCACAAACTTGATAAAATAGGCCTAGGGTAGAGTCTTCACAAGATTGACTACAGGTAGAAGGTAGTTGCTTGAAGAAGTTGTTTTGGTCCTCTACTTCTGTCCACTGAAATCTGATATAATCCAGGAGAGTCTCTTAATTTTATCGCTTTAAAATTACGTGCCGGCTTTCGTATTCTAAAATGACGCTCACTAAAATATCCCTCAAATGAATCATCCAATTAATTAACTAATCAAGAACCCGTATGGAAAGAAGATTGAGTTTTCTGGACACAGTAAAATATTCATATAGCTAAAAACCTGGAGTTGGTAAGATCAGTCTTCACAAGATAGATTGCAGTTAGGATTTAGGAAATCTGGATAGCAGGTTAGGTAACGTGACATTTCATTAGATCACTGTGGTGTTATTATATTACTCAACAGTACTCTCTGTTCATATCGATGCTGGCAGAGCCTGATACCGTATATAAATCTCTTTTTACCCTCTAGAATCATAACAATTTGACAATATTTTAATTCAAATTCCACTCAATTTCACTCTGATAGTGATAAAATTTAGAAATTGAACGAATATCCGGCTATAATAGTAAGTAGTTTAGAAGATGCTTGGCCGTATGTCATAACAATGATTTCGGCTCATCATGATAGCATGATCAGGGTAGCATGAAACGTAGAGAAAAGTGTTTTCTAGGGAAAAAAGTCGAGGGGAGGGGGGGGGGGCGGTCAGGCCATGATTACGTAATATTGCCGAAGAGTGGGGGGGAGGGTTGGGTCTTGATTACGGTTGATTACGGAGGGGGGGGGGGGGTAAAAATTGCTAAAATATTGATTACTTAATATGTGAACGACCCCTAAGTCGATAAACAAGAAAGCAAGTCCAACTTAGGGAAATGTTAAAGTTCAATTGATTTATCAAATTTACACTATTAGTATTATGTTATTTTACTGAACAAAACTCGAATACCTCATATCTTACAATCCTAGCTAGATGGTGGATTAACAAATGCTTGCATGCAGTTGGCAGCACGCCATTATGAAAGGGTCACATAATCAGCCATTCAATAATCTATCCCAATTAAAAATTGTCAATAAATACGAAATAAATTCCAATTTTACCCATTTGTGATATCATCGGCAGATTCTCGAGTGTTTGATTGATGGATTGAAAAGGATATTAAAGTGCTATCTATTATCACGAGAATTCACTTGTAAGTTGTGTAGGTTAAATCGTTAACTATACCGGAAGGAACTCTAAACTAATAGTGATCATAGATCGCACTTTTCTACAGCCTTTTTGATCCATCTATCTACCGCCAAATTGATATACCGATGATAATACATTTGGGTTATGAAAGGCTAACAGGGTCAACGTTGTAGCACTATTCTAATTTAAATCCACAATACTTTTTGGGGTCACTAGCACAGTTCAAGTAAAGATGTTCTCTTCAGCTATAGGGCGAGGGTCACTGCCTATAAGTTCTTGGCCATGAGTTTCTTGATTTCTGCGATGGCTTTGCCTGGGTTGAGACCCTTTGGGCAAGTCTTAGTGCAGTTCATGATAGTGTGGCATCTGTACACGGAGAATGGATCAGCCAGCTTTTCAAGTCGTTCCTGGGGAGAAGATTTTATTGATTTGCACGAACATTCCCCCTAGTAGTGGTTACCGAATATCATTATTAACACAATATATATAATAGTAACATTCCCCCTAGTAGTGGTTACCGAATATCATTATTAACACAATATATAGTAACATTCCCCCTAGTAGTGGTTACCTAATATCATAATTAACACAATATACATGCATAGTAACATTTTATAAGAGGCAATGCGTACGTACACAAAAAAAATTGGAGAATTGCCAATGCTTAAAAGTTAAAATTACTATCAAATTGTGTTAATCTCCAATAAACATAACATTATTAGAACGTCACAGCGGCTGGGGAATGTAGACCAGAAAAGGAACAAACCTTGGTCTTGTGATCACGGCTGTCGGCTAGCCATCTGTAACTCTGGAGCAACACTGCAGGTCCTAGGTACTTGTCACTGTTCCACCAGTAAGAAGGGCAGGATGTCGAGCAGCAAGCACACAGGATACACTCGTACCTGACAAGTGACAAGTGTTACTACATTTTACTGTACCTAATCATATTCACATCTCTACTGAAATTGTGCCCGCAAATGAATAGTTAGCAACCAAATTCAAGTCGATGTGTGGCCAATAAAACATTGTCAATCCAACAAAGACAAATATGCTGTTGTTTTTATTCACTATTAGTTATTAGTTTGTTTCGTTTATCGCTCTATTGAGTGGGTCGATCCTGATAAATTACTGGGAACGAAATGAGAATCTCCTCTCACTAAAACAAAATATTGTCGACGTTTCGGCTACATTACTCTTTCATAGATGAAACGATTACTCTTTACATGGCTGTATGTATTTCACGTTATTGCTAGTAATATTTTATTTGAATATATTTATTTTAACAATTGTGTGTTGCAGCTATATAAATAGTAATCGTTTCGTAATTCGTATATGACAAAGGCATGTAACCGAAACGTCGACAATACATTGTGTATTTTGTTTTGCAGTGAAAACTCTCATTTTGTCCCCAATAATATTAGTTATAACTCACACCGTACAATTAAAACTTAAACCCCCTCAACCTTAGCCAGTTCACTAGACGGATTCTAGGGCTCAAAGACACCGATTATTGGAATAGACTGAAGGAACTGAAACTTACATCCCTGCAAAGACGCCGAGAACGCTACACCATCATGTCATACATCTGTGGAAAGTTCTCCAGGTTATATGTCCAAATGACCTAGATGTTCGGAGAGAATGCCAGACTGGGAGTCTGGCATTCTCTCATTCTGGCAAAAAAGCATCAGCCGCTGCACTCTCCACCTACGACCACTCATTCGCAGTGAGAGCTGGAAGACTCTGGGATGTTCTCCCCAAAATTGTCAATACTCAATAGATTTTGGCAAGCTTCAAGACATCTCTTGGAAACTTCCTAGACACCCTTCCAGACAAGCCCCCTACTCCTGGATACAGTGCAGAAAACTCTAACTCGATAAATTAATATAATAGACTGGTTCAGTCAAGGTGGTCCGCAGATTGCGTGAAGATGCCTACTTCAATAGGTTCAATAGGTAGGTAGCATTTGTATTTAATTGAGGGTTCGTGGAAAATTTGGCGTGAAGAGTGGTCAATGATCAGCTAGGATTTAAAAGAGCATTATTGTACGCTGTTTTACAACTAACCATCTAACTTTACTCCGTGACTTCACAGCGACCGATTCCGGAATAGATAACGTTCCATTATCGAATCAAAATAGCATCATTTAATATGCGCGCGTGTGATAAACGCGCGCGCGCGCATCATATGACGCGCGCGTAAAAAGCACGTACCGACTACAACATTTACTTTTTCGCGTCTTCCATTTAGTGAAACGTTCTAGAACAATCTGGTTCTGTCTAACATATTGCCAACAACACAATTAGATAACACTACATGAAACAGCGTCACTGGTATCGTGTTATGTTAATTGTACAGCAGAATGCAGATTTAATGTTAATGCGTCAAAGAAGAAATTACCAGAATCATTCCATACATTGAAAAGGTCAAGAATGATCTAGGGCGATACGACTAGCGATTTTGAATTTATTAACGTTTTTTCAGCACACATTTACTTAACAGAATTATCCATTTCTTTAAATAGTCCGATGTTAGCTGCATGTGAAATGTGGTATATTTTATGCGAATACCAACAATGTATATGTGCCAATAACGTTATCTGTTACAGTGATAATTATATAGACTATATTTAACTCAAAAATATTTAACTACTTAAGTTAAGACTTAAGTACTCACAGTCCATCGAGCTTCTTCCTGTCATCCACAGACTGATAGATCTGCTTTGCTCCGTAGTCAATCTCCTCATCCTGCTGTAACCAAGGCTGCACACTGGCGTACTGCTCGAAGAAGTGAGTCATGTCGGGTACCAGGTCCTTAACCACGTACATGTGGGGTAGTGGGTAGATCTTGATAGCTTTCTCTGTGTCAGGGTCTATTCGGCTGGAAAAAGGGTGACATTTAAGTGAGGTTGTTGGTAACAGTTTGGGATATTACGGGTTTTAAAATACCGTTTAATCAAAATCGCATATTATCATCTGTTCAAAGTGACAATTTCTATTCGCCATTTTCAAAATGAATAATTCACCGCAGAAATATCTAAGAAATGGCGCTGTGACTATACCTGATACAGGCGAGAGTGTTGGTGCCACCAATGTTCATACTACAAGATCCACAGATCCCCTCTCTACACGATCTTCTGAAGGTCAGGGTTGGGTCCTGCTCGTTCTTTATCTTCATCAGAGCGTCCAGTACCATAGGACCACATTCGTTCAGGTTCAACTAGAGGTTATTTAAATTTACAATACGATTAGTTCGATACAAAAAGTTGTTGCTTTTAAACAAAGAACCGACCAGCTACTTTTGAATGAGATTGTTCTTTCAGATCTGGTCCAGTGAAGCAATTGAAATTCCGGTCGGATTCAAACTATATTACAAACTATACTATAAATTTCTATATATTATGAAGCTGAAGTCAGTAATTACTTGCTTATAATTAAATTAACAATAATGATAGATTTCAATTAACGAACCTTGTAAGTGTCCATATGGGGCTTGTCACCTGGCTTTTCTGGGTCCCATCTGTAGATCTGGAAGGTCTTCTCGCGGGGCGCCAGTGCAGGCGCTGCAGCAGCTGCTGACTTACATCTTGACAGGGTGTTTGCCAAACGTGCGATGGTGGAAGTTGGTCGTAATGATGCCATACTAGACATACACTAAACTAGAATGAGTAATTTAGATAATTTGCATTTAATATGGTAGATGATTCATTATATTTGAAATATTTTATACTCTAAGAGCATTATAAAAGTAACATAGCAAAGATTACCCAAAAATACATGCAATCTCTACCGTGTGAAATTATTTTATCATTTTATAGAGCTACTCAGAATTCAGATTTCAGATTCAAAAGATTCAATGACAAATCACAGTGAAACAAGGAAATAGTTAAGGTAATAAATTAGTTAAGGTACAAAGATTCAGTCACACAATATACTTGGGATGCATGAAAAATTTGTCTGATAGTGTTTGAATCAAAAGAACTTATAAATTATAAAGGCAACTCCTCCAACTTGAGCAAATTGACATCGTCTGCATCGTGATGTTCCTAATCGATATAAGAACCGTCCTGGACCTTTGCAAACTTTGTTATAAACGGTTCGTTATAGAGTTTATTATAAAAATCGTTACTCTAACACATGTATAATCTAAGATCTCTAATTCCTATTTTGTATATTATAATTTAGCCCAAAAACGAGCTTTACCTCCTCTATAAAAAGTAACATCAATCAAAAAATAACTTAAATTAATACTCGGAACATGAATGAAACATGAAGCACACATGTAACAAAATCATCACTTAATCATTTACAAAAACTCAATCTTAGTCCTTGAAGTAAGATCCTTTAAACAACCGTTTGTAATACCTCTTATATATTAATTAATGCTCAGCATTAATAATCAACTCTACAATTAATACCAAATGATTGTACTAGGCATGGGGGCAGCTCACGTGACTGAAACTAGGGGGGGGGGGGGGGGGGGTGAAGGTGTAGGGAACCACCTGAAACCGGTTTAAACCTGTTGGGAAATCGTCCAAAACCGGTTTTGAACGGTTTAAACCGGCAAGAGTAGTGGCCGTTATTATATAGTACATTGACCGGTGAGACCCTGTCGTTTACACTCGTCCAGTAACCCCAGAACACACATCATGCCTTTATCAGTGTTGGCGATGTTCTTCTGGTATCTGTCGAACGTGTAACTGAAAATAACATTTTATCGTTAATATGGTTATAGGTTAAGTTTAAAACATGAAATTAACAGACACCATATACTTATTAATCATAATTTGGGAATTTACTTTCAATTTATACCAATAAATCGAGTTCTCCAGCCCTTCATCTGACGATAAAATACTAACTTTTGTATGCTCTCTATTTTGGCGGATATGCGAGTTCGTCTCTCCATGAGAGTCTCACACATTCTAACACTCTTGTACTTGAGGGTCTCTATAACCAGACTGATAAACCTGCAGTTCAAGTTCTCTGTTGTTATCGTGCACTCCTGGTTCACTGGATCTATCTGTGAGGGAAGAGTTTAAGTGAGGAGGAGGAGGCTATCTACAGGGAGGCGATACACAGCTACTATTGAATTGGTTAAATGGCTGGAAGACCTATTCATAACGAAGGACTGTACTGGTGACTGTACAGGCGAATTTAATAAATGAATGAATGCTTCCCCTTCCATCAATGATTTACTTCTAAGATTTAATCAGTTGTGTCAAAATTATTGATAAATGTATTGAAACTCACCACAGAAGTTTCCTTAACATAACAGGCCTTGTGTTTTGCAGGGACCATCCACATAAAAGATGTAGGGATACGTTGCTTCTTCACTATAAACCTTACTGTGTACAGTTTACCGTCTTCAATGCGGCGCTCTACTACATCCTGAATTATTGGTTGTAATATATTATTATGTAGTATGATGTACCTTGTACAGACATAAACATGTTGTACATGTGATTAAGTGCTGCCAAATAATCCGGGAAATTTGGTTGAAGTAGTTGATATTAATCTAGCATAAATCTTGCTCCGTGAATTGAAAGAAGTTCCTCATTGGATAACATTACAGAATAATATGTGAAACAACAAACCTGAATTTAATAACAAACCTCTGAGAGAACATGTTTGGAGAAGGGGTTGGGGTATTTGAGCCAGTGAGCTACGGTTACATCCTCCCATGACTTTTTAAAGGTGGTCCAATTGACGAAGAATTTGGGTGAAGTCATGCTAGTCGTGTAGACTAGGGGACGGATTGTCCGCCTAACAGAAAATGTCATTTTTGAGAAATTACAATTGTGTAATTAAATGTGTATTTGGAACACGTGAGAACAATCAGCTTGCAGCTCCAACCAATCAAATACCAGTATCACTGTCACGTGTAAAACAAAGTCGCACAACCTCTATATTATAATAATTAGCCACATATTGAATGAAACAGGAAATGGGTACTTTTAGGACAATTTTAAGGACGCACACAGCGGGTAATGTGATAATACTGCATACTCAACACTAGGTAGTGTATAGTGTGTAGTGTGTAATGTATAGTGTACTGTGTATAGTGTACAGTGTGTAGTGTACTGTGTATAGTGTACTATGTATAGTATAATGTACAGTGTGTAGTGTACTGTGTATAGTGTACTGTGTATAGTATAATGTATAGTGTAGTAGTGTAGTAGTGTAGTAGTGTAGTAGTGTAGTAGTGTAGTAGTGTAGTAGTGTAGTAGTGTAGTAGTGTAGTAGTGTAGTAGTGTAGTAGTGTAGTAGTGTAGTAGTGTAGTAGTGTAGTAGTGTATTGAAGATATGTCTAATTCCACGATGTGCTACTCAGCACTAGCTGATAGAATGGTAGTAATAAGCAACTTTAACAAGCATTGCATTGAAAAGTTTGGAATGTTCTTTTTCTGTTCATTATAATGAATTCTAAAGGTTGTTCAAGAACATGAGCTTGAGTGAAGCAGTAAAGAACGAGAATCATTCAGAGAATGCGATGTCAATTTATATAATGTGTAAAATAAATATGTTAAAATTGAACTTATAAAGTGTTAAAATGTCGATACCAGTCGACAAAATCTTGAAAGATGTCTCCCCACTTAAACTTCCCATTTCCAACATCTAAATGATCTTTCAACCCCAAATTATTAATAGAAATAAACCCTTGATTAAAGCCGAATGAATTTAGTGTACAAATAAACGAACTCAAAGTCACAAATTCCGTATCATTATTATCAATAGTCAATCAGTTCAACCAAAACAAAACTTATAGTGAGATCTATAGCATCACAACGCTTAGGACCTTTCATCTCTTCTTTTTGATTCCGAGTTTAGGAGTAGTCGACAGTGTTGATGTGGTGTTGAAACTGGTATTGAAACTAGGTGCAGTCTTGTTGAACAGGCTGGAGGACGTTAGAGTTGTGTTTTGTGGAAGTGTAGAACTTATCGTGCTCATCTGGGGAAACAGAGTTACAATTTACAAATTCAATTATATTCCTTGTAAAATATACCTATACTTCAGCTGGGTATACATGCCAGTAATCATAACCACTGCACTATCTGTTAAAATCTCTAAGTCTCTCAATGATGGGGGGAATAAGTAAAACAATGTATCATGAGCCGATTGACCTCAAACTGTCAACCAATCAAATAATTCAATTTCGATGGAAGCATAAAAATTGGACTGTTCTAGACTGTTCTAGACTTTCCATCATATACTTTGTGTCCCAATGTTTACCTGGCTGAAGGAGGAGGGTAGCATGTTGGTTGTATCTGAGAAAGGAGTTGGGCACACCTGGGAAACCAGTCTTCCTTTCCTCCTTATCTCGAATATGTTAGTGTCGTCTCTGTAGATTACCTGAGCAAGATTAAACTAAGTTAGTTCAACTAATGGGGGGGTGTCATGTCCGTCTATGTCCGCCTATGTCCTGTCCTTTTTGGATTCTATGAGACAACGGACGTGTTTTTTGGGACATTGGCGGACACGGACGGACATTGGCGGACTCAGACGGACATTGGCGGACTCGGACGGACATTGGCGGACTCGGACGGACATTGGCGGACCCGGACGGACATTGGCGGACTTGGATGGACATTGGTGGACATTAGCGGACATTGGTGGACATTAGCGGACAAACATTTTTAGGACTGAAGAGTACTGAAGAGTACTAAAGAGTACTGAGGAGGATGGCTGAGAAGGATGGCTGAGGAGGATGGCTGAGGAGGATGACTGAGGAGGATGACTGAGAGGGAGGAGAAGGATCAGGAAGACCCAGGAGGAGGAGGACCCAGAAGGAGGACCTAGGAGGAGGAGGAGGAGAACTGAGGAGGATGACTCAGGAGGAGGAGGACTCAGGAGGAGGAGGAGGACTGGGGAGGAGAAGGACTGTAGAGGACTGATGAGGAGGACTGAGGACGAGGAGGAGGAGTAGGAGGAGGACTGAGGAGGGGAGGAGGAAGAGGACTGAGGAAGATCAGGAAGACCCAGGGGGAGGAGGAGGAAGAGTAGGAGGAAGCACCTAAATGTTATTTCCATTTTTGTCCGTTTTTGTCCATTTTTGTCCGTTTTTGTCCGCTCTATTTTTTGTCCGTTTTGAAAATATAGGGTACCGAACGGACAAAAAACATGATCCCCCTATAACAGCAAAAATTGAACATTCTATTTAGCAATTTAGGTGTCCATTAATGTCCGCCTATGTCCGCCTATGTCCGTCTATGTCCGCCTATGTCCGCCTATGTCCGTCTATGTCCGCCTATGTCCGCCTATGTCCTGTCCTTTTTGGATTCTATGAGACAAGCGGACATAGACGGACGTGACACCCCCCCCCCCCACTAATATTGTGAAGCAAATCTTGCTTTGATAAGCACGATATCTTTAAAAACATTTGCACTTGAAGCGCCATCTAATGCTACAAGCACGTACGTTTACATTATAATCCCGACATGATATTTACTTTTCGATAGTTGAGATAAAAATCTTTCTGTATTTTGATGTCCTCGTGTAACGAGTGAAGCTTGCTAGCTAAAGCTACGAATATCTGCTGCATTCTGTTCAGCATAGCTCCAATGTTAGCTGTTGAAACCACGCTGTGATCACAAGTCATCACGCTCTCGATCTCGTCAATCTGGAGGTAGTTTCTATTTTTAGAAGCTATCATATTAAGAAGTAAAAATGTTGGAAAAATGTACTTATCTTTTAGAAAACCTTAAACGCTGAGAACAGTTTTTCCAACTCATCACTTCATTGATCACTCTTTCAACTAGCGAAAAAATCAAAATTGTTAAATTATTACCTGAACTTTGTAGGTTTGGATAGCTTCCTCAAACTGATTAACACGTTTGTAGAAGTATTCCATAGGAAGTGACATTTCTAATGGGAGGTTTGTGGAGTCTCTTGTTCTTTGGGCGACCTAAAATTTCATGAATTATTTAACTTTGGTTTATATCTCGTGTTGAACTTCAGTAAAAGTACAGTGTGCATAGTAATTTTCATTTTCATAGTAGTTTTCATTTTCAATGATCCAGATACACTAGCAAAAAGTTACCTTGACCTTTAAAATAGGAAAACAAATTAAATTTGAATCATTTTGAATTCAAATTAAATGAAGTTACCTCGCAATTTTTGAGTTCTTCAATAACGGAATTCTTCAGATTTGCAACGGCAACTGTGTCAGCTACAACTGCTTGAGACAAATATCTTGCATTCTTTATTAAAAACTCAACCTGTGATAATAAAGCAAGTCTTAAGATCCGGAATCCCTCTCAACGAAATCAAAATATTTGGTATATACTTTACGATTAACAGAAAATTGAGCAAAGCTAAGCAGAGTTTCCTAATATCCTAAATCTGAAATTGAGTGCTGTTGAAGAAAGAAAGTCGTTGTATTCTATTGATCTCTACCTCTTCTTTAACTTTATCAATTGAAGCTGGAGAGAACCGGCTTATCTCATCCTTCAATTCTTTCTGCTCCTTCAGAAACTTTTTCATTTCGTCCACCAGCTTACACACAGGCTCAGGCACAGTTTCGTTTCTCCAAGCTTTTGGTCCTGTACTTTTAGCATTATCTGACTTTATTCCACCCAACGTAACTGCATCATCTTTAGGAGCCGGTGCAGCAGCGGGTGCAGGTGCAGGTGTGCCAAATAGGCTGGGTGCAGGTGCAGCTAAACTGGCTGGAGTGTTGGTATTGCCAAATAAACTGGGAGCTGTTCCACCAAGGGTTAAGGTTGAACCAGTTGAGGCAGCAGGAGCTGCTGCAAGTGAGTTGTTACCGAATAGTGAGGTTGTACTTGTTGCTGTTGCTGGCTTGGCCGCAGATAAATTCCCAAATAAACCTGGAAGATAGAGGAAATTAAAGCAAGATAACAAGGATACACGAGGTAACTAGCTCTGACAGATGTCTCCTTTTAATTTAATACACAACGAATCATAAACATGTTGAATTATGTGAGCCAGCCTCAGTCTATGTCTACAAAAGGAATCTATAAAGCCTATGTTAGTATGATTCCTACTCTGTAGCTGTGTAAAGTGGCTCACAGATGGGAGGGGGAATAAAGTGCCAACATTTGGCTTAAATAATATAGGTCAAGTATCCCCAAAAGTTTTGTAAGATTGAGTTTATAATTTATATATCAACCTGTTGAGCCAGTTGCAGGTGCAGCAGGAGCAGCTGAAGGATTGACTCCGAATAAAGTTCCAGCAGTTGGGGTAGAAGTGGTTGAGCTAAGAAAACGTTAGCGTGTTAAAAGTGCAAATATTTCCAACAAAAATTTCATTACATTTTTACTTAAATATTCTTCCATAATTGAATAACAACGACAATATTCATCTTTTTATTGATCTTTTGATGATTCTAAAAAATTACAAACCTGCCACCAAGAAGGGAAGGGGGAGTGCCTGCAGTCTTGGTACCGAAAAGATTACTGGCAGTACCAGTGTTACCAAACAAGCTGGTGGTTGAGGTTGGAGCAGCAGTTGAGGTATTTCCAAATGAAAATGCCATTCCTTGGGCAATAAAAGAAGGTGAAACAATAATTAAGATATTTATTGTGCCAAGAGAAGATAGGTGGTGCACTTACTCCTTCTACAGTAAAGGGCTTAAGCCTATTGAGAACGAACTTTATGTCCTAGTAAACTGTTCACTCTATTTTTGAAAGAAATGTTTAAGGTAAAAGAACCTCTATATAGGGGTTGTGTTCCTGGTGGAAAGAGATGAAGCTTTTTAGTGGGAAGAAAAGCAGCTCCCCAGTGGAAAAGGGAAAGAGCAATATAATTGCAGCGGCACACATGACACTTACTATTACAATCATGATTGTGCTCTAGACTAAAAACTCTCAGATAGATTTTGGGGCATTTTTAACCACTTATAATGTTTTAATTATTAAATATCTTGAATTATAAATTTTTAATCAGAACGAATTAATAACTAATATTTGATAATTTATTCGATAGTTTAGTCTGATATTGATATTTATTATATTGATATTGTTATTATTGAATGAAGCTAACTCCTGACATAAAGTAGGAGTTAGCTTCTTGGAGTATAAACGACCAAGTTTGCATTAATGTCAAGAATTCAGGAGGCAAGGGTGGGTGCGTAAACTTTACGGTCTGCACTCTCTGATTCTGTATCACCCTGTATTTTTGTTCAAGGTATATATACCTTCTAGTCACTCTCATACTACTCTAAGTCCCCTAATTTAAGCTAAGGTATCTGGTCTTAAGTTCGTGCTAGTTGTATAAATACTTTTTTTTCCTGCTTTAATTGATACTAAATAAACTTGTTGTTTTCTTGAAATTGTTATTTTCTTGGGGAAGCAGTGGCGCAACGTTGCCTGTTGGCGCCCACATTCAAACGACGATTAGGCGCCCCCCTGGGATGGCGGTACAAAGGTGGGAAGAGAAGAAAATTCCCAGTGAAAGCGAGGAAAATTCACGGTGGGAAGGAGGGAAGCTTTATTGTGGAAGTGGAGAAGCTTCTAGATTGAGAGGAAGGGTGTACAATGAATTATTCCAAGAGCTTTGCATGGGTAAAATTCTCAACATTTTTTCCGCACAAAAACTTGAACTCTATATATGTACATTATTTCAGGGGTGGTTGCCTATACTTTAGCTCAGAGTACCTTTAATCAGGACAGTTTCACTTGCCATACTAGCAGCCTAGAAGGAACAGAATGGCAAAATGCAGCAAGTAAGTGAATGTGGTCAATACAAAACTTACATTAATAGTAGGGGGAAGACAGAACTGCAATGAGCCTATTTCGCTGTGGAAAAATAGTAAAGCATTTTCAGAAAACTTAACTGTGACTTAGTGTTATTCAAACATTTGATTAATTAATGATCCCTCATCCCTAACTTTAAACTTTAAATGTTTTGTGACGATGTACTTTTAATTACAGTACATTAAAATGTGTGACGTGTGTGTGCTAAAGAGTATCACTAGGACATAAGTTATTACGAAATAGAGTTAAGTTTCATCTCAAAAGCGAAATAAGTTTTAATACAAATTTGAATTGCATCCTTTATTGACAGTCAAATGGCATGATGAAATTATAACATATAATAAGCTCTCGTGTTTATAATTTTATGAAAAATAAATTTGTACGTAATCAAAATTAAATCTTTAACAACGAAACAATGGCTAGCATAAACGCATTTAAAATGACTTTGATTGACATTTTCAATCTTTTCGAATATCATTGCTGTGATTTTGTCCAATTGAAATTTGAAATAAGCTTGATTCACGATGTCAATCCTTCGCAACTCGGTGAGGCACAGTGGTGCATCCCGCCGATCTACCGAATTGGTTGCGAGAAGAATTATTTGATGCGCGGCGCGACCCAGTAGTGCATCGCGCTACAACCAATAGTGCTTCTCGCATATATTCAATCATGCTTCTCGCAACCTTCGTTAGATCGCGGTGAGATACGGTATTTAATGCGCTATTTTAATTAGGCCTCACCGAGCTGTGAAGAATTTTGTATCACGTTGCGACCCCACGGTCGTTTCATTATGGTTTCACACGGTTGTTTCACTATGGTAATTATCGTCCTGACGATACAGGGGAGCCGCGCACTTCGTTGTAACTAATTTGAATCGATGTATTTTCAAATGCTGAATCCAAATTACCCCTCATGACAAAAAGTTAAATTGCTCCTCTAGGGGGATATCGTCGAAAAACTGTTTCGATCACTTGATATGACAATATAAGGAAGTTTGTACCATTTTTCGTTAAGGTTAGGGTTTCAGTATATGTTTTAGTTTGGTATTTGGTAATACTTATTATAGTAGAGGCTCTTACGGGCATTGTCTGCTCGATACGCTAAGGACCCCAGATACACCTTACTAGACGTATTTTTGACCGTAGAATCGATCAAAAGTAGTTTTAAGATGATTAGACTGACTTTTTGGGGGTAAAATTGCAAAAAACCGATTTTTGGGCCAAAAATAGGCCAAAAAAACCATGTTTTTTGATATTTTGAGCAAGTTAATTTTGTTGGCATGTCGGCAAAACTTGCATGGAGATAGCTATAACACAGCCGCACAAGATGATATAAAAATTTGAAAAATCCCTCTATTTTTTAGGGGGTAAAAATGCAAAAAAGTGGTAAAAATTTTGACTTTTTTGCTTGAAGTTTGAATATTTTTTTGCAGTTGTATTAAATCAATCCAAAAATAGTCACATCGTGTTTGCCTAAATGTTTCCTTTCCGAGAAGTACCCACTTCATATACTTTATCGAAGTTTGAATATTGTCACTCCGCAAGCGTTTTGCCAAATTTTCGACGCGCACTACGCGCAAAAGCATTTAGTTGTTATCAATTGGCACCCGCGCGTTCATCATAAATTTCAAACAGCTATAACTCTGCGAGATTATGTCCGTTCTAGCTCATATTTTCACACCAAACAAAAAATAATGTGATCTTATTTGCTCTGATCTATTTGCCTTAGAGTAATAGACTGTCAAAGTTTAAAACGCGCATTGGTATAGCACGTGACTAATAAGGCCAAATTTATACTTCTTAACATATTATCGATCCTTAGACATCATACTATTGTGTCCAATTAGCGGTTAGGTCTCTAAACTCGTAGCAGAAAACACGTCTTTTTGCCCGTAAGAGCCTCTTCTATTAGGGTTGGGATCATATTAGAGGGTTAAGGTTTCAAATAGGTAGTGCGCCATCGACAGTGAGCCGCGCGTGCCGACTGTAGGATGGTTTTTTAGCGCTAATTTCGGCCAGCACAATTTTCTTCAAACAAATAGATATTGAGTATCCTTCCCGACTTCCAATTGCAACAAAAATTGGTAAGCTTACTTAAAGACTTACAAGGAAAGTGTCCGAAAAATTTAAAGCATATCCAACCATCAAACATTATGTTACAGCTAAAAGTAGCGTATTTTGCCCCATTTTGATCACTATATCAACTCCGATATCCACCAAATTTTTCGGACAGTTGTGAAAGCCCTATTGGAAGGTCGTCGCCAATTTCCAGAATGATCTCATTTAAGGAACTGAAGATAAATCCGAATAATACGACAAAAATGGTCAAATTTGGACGAATTTGGTCAAATTACGCGACTTTTACAGCTACTTTTGCTCCAAAAGCCGCGCACTATCAAATATGGCACCTAGGCGAAACTCACTGATCTTTCCAAAAAGGTATGACAAATTTGGTATTGTGGAAATTCTCACAATCTCTAGAAAACAGTGGTACAAAAATTTTTAAAATCCGAGCAAGTTTATTTTTATCGTGCACCTCCTATTTCAAATAGTCATTCATCAGGGCCATTAAGAGAAAATGTTCAAAATATCATGTGTTCAAAAAGTGCACTGTAACTTGGAGGACTTCGCCGCGCAAACTAGCATTCTTGCATCGTCGATCGTTGCTCTGCTTCGCAGAGCAACGATCTCGACGGATTGACATCGTCAATTAAACTGTAACGTAATTAATCGTCATCTGAAATATTGAGAAAAGACAATATTTTTGAAAAAATTTATTTTGGCTTTTGGTTCAATGGTTATCACCCCAGCGAACGCCGCGGGCTTCATACGTCGCACAAAATGATTGAATTTCACTTTTAAAATCTCCTCAAGCTTCATGTTAAGTCAAATTACGTATGTTTAGTTTTAAAGTAATCTTCTTCTTTAGATAATTGTCTCAATAATCGAATATCGAAGAGTTCAATTCAATCCAAGGAAAATTGTTCGAACTATGAGTGATCATGAATAAAAAATGGATAATTTACACGTAAAATTTGCCTCAAAATTTGTTTTGAAAAATAACCATAACTCTGGCTATGATTTAAATTTTGAAAATTTAAAATGCTAGTGCCGCGCACAAAAATGTTCCGCGCATTTAAAACGTGTCGATAATGCGCCCAAACCAATGTCGCGTTGGATAATAAAGAATAAGCTGGTTGAATTCACAATTTTCGTTTTTGTTACAGTTTGTTGCTTTGTGTGGCAGCCATATTGGTTTTGTGCGTGCGCAACTATTGCGCGCTATCTACATATCTTACCGTTAAATGTACGTTTACAGATTTAATCGAGATCTTTGCGAGGCTTTCATAATTATGTAATATGTATGATATAGCTTGATATGCTGTTACTTCAAATTGCTGTAATTTCTATTTATATTGACTTAAGTCGAGTACAAAATGAAATTATTTGCTCTCTAATTTTAAGGATGACGACCTGCAACTGAAATTGAGTGATATTCGACTATTTCAATTTAGATTCGCTAGTCAACAAAATGGTTGCTCACTCCGAAATAACGACTTTCAAGTAATGGTATGTAATGTTAACTTTAATTGGATCACTATGCAATGAAACACACCAGTTGTTACAAGTAATTATCAAACCCCACAGACAACATGTTTGTGGTACATTCTGAAATAGAACACAATTAGTATATATTATATCGACTATCATAAATATATAAACCAAATATATAGCAATTCACAATCTCCCGTTCTTTCTTAAAAAGGCTTTGAAAGATTTAAAATATTAAATATAAAATAAAGGTGTCACAAGAAAGACTATAATCTTTCTAAATATAACTTCCCTCTTTGTGGATACATGCACAACATGTAATAGAAAATCGTTTTAAACGAGCACATTATATAAATCACAAATACCAATATATTCACTCTTTTAAACGAGCACATTATATAAATCACAAATACCAATATATTCACTCTTTTAACTTCTTTAAGTTTCAAATTATTAAGATTATTAAAATCCTTCACACACAATATTAAAAACTTTGAATACAATGTTTATTATTGGAATACAATTCTAAACAGTTCATTGTCAAATTCTCCTGACGACAATACCTCCCGTAGCAGTGAAGTTGGAGCTCCAGCTTTAGTCAAACAATCTGCAAGCTGTTTCTTTGTTGAAATCCAACGAACTGTCATTTCACTATTGTTCACTCGCTGTCTCAGGCAAGCTATTGGTATCCTCAATCCCTTGTCATCAACATTTTTCGAGGTTTGGATAGCATCATGTAGAGACTTGCAATCAGTCATTACAATGACATCAAGTTTTCCAGATAACATGATCTCACTCAGCTGAGCTTGGATCAACTCACATGTTTCCACTGCTTCGATCATTGCCCAACTCTCCGCTGCTAAAGTACTTTTACATACTCTCCGGATTTTTCTACTCTGCCATGTAATGGGGCAAGATTTTCCTGTAAGCGAAACAAGGAAAATTATGAAGCCTCCCTGAGAGCTACCATCCTTCAAGTTTCCATACGATGCATCACAGAAAACCACTAAGACTGACTCAGGCAACAGTAGTTTCTTAAACCTGAGTGTTAGAGGATTCTTTTCTAAGAACTTTACTGTTTTGTTTACCATTTTCAAATCTGCGATGGTCCCTTCAGTCACAGAATTACTAGCAAAACATGTAGCATAAGCTACATCTGGCCGTGTCTGTGTTGATACCCACAACAACTGTCCGCACACAGTTCTCAGTTGTTGCTTTTCTTTCTCGTTGATTGGGAGCGTATTTCGATTCACTCGGGTGGGGTCGATCTCTATTCTTGAAATCTGGTCTGCATACCCCAGTTGTGATACCAGAATTCCAGATTGTGTTTGCTTTACATCAAGACCAGTATAAGCAAATTCAACTTCGACCTCCGTACTTAGACGAAACTTCTTCTTCAGTTCCCCAATAACTTCCCTTTCAAACTTCTTGCTTCCACTGAACATCAGATCGTCAACATGCACAGCAATGATACCCTCGAGTTTTCCTTCATCATACCAGAACATGAATGACTCATCATATGACGATACCACAACATTTAACTTCACTAGAGTATCACGAAGCTCAACATACCACATTCTAGGTCCATCTACTAACCCGTAAATACATTTGTTCAGTTTCCAGATTTTCCTCGTTTCAGCTTCCTTCGGAGGAATAATGAAGACATCTCTTGAAATCTTCTTGCCTTGCAAGAAGGCAGCCTGAACATCGATGTGTTGTAACTTCCAACTTTCTGTTGCAACTATTGTAAGGAGCAGTCTTATAGAGTCCCTGTTACATGTTGGGGAGTCCTTTCGTATGTTGCTACTATTTTCTTGATAACCAAGTGCCACTAAACGAGCTTTAACAGAACCTTCTGCTTTCTTTGTAATTACCCAACGAACACCAACATTGGACTGTTCGTTTGCATCAACTTCCACGTAAACCTTGTTTACTTTGAACTTCTCAAGCTCTGCTAGCTTGGCATCTACAACTGCTTGGTCATACATACTCACACTGGACAGCAACACCTCTTCTTCTGTTTCTGGTGACAGGTCATCTCTCCAATTCACAGCAAGCTCATACCAATCCACACATTGGATGCTCTCCTCACCATCAAGTTGAATATTTACACAGTTTTTGTAACTGCCAGTTGATTTTCCCGCACGGCTATGGATATAAGCTTTATGCCAGATCTCACCATCCTCCTCTGGATACTTTGGAAGAAACTCCACGTGACTTCTTGCTTTAGGAAGTCCTGATTTGTGCTGAGGTCTGATTGTTGCTGTTGTCTCACTTTGAGGCAATGTTTCTGTTTCCGGTACAGAAACTGCTGTTTCCATAGAGCAAGATGGTTGATCCTCTAGGAAATTTCTCTGCGTCTCTAATGGGGATTTTGGTGAACTTGATACAATACTCGGGTTAGGTTGCCCAACAACTGACTCTGAGGTAATGGGATATCCTGTTGTTGTATCCCTGGTTAGATGACATGCACTGCACTTATAATACTGATTTCCATGCTTTAAAATATATAAATGAGTAATGTCTCTCCCCAGTATAACACCTGGCCCACTCCATTTTGCAGATCCTTTTCTCTTGTACATCACCTTTTCACCGTTGCTATAATACTCATCATTGCTTGTCCGAACTTGGCTTTGCAGAGCTCTACGTATCTTGTTGCTACTTTCACACTTTGCAAATGCTTGCCTTGCACTGTGCATTGCATTAACATTATCAGCCACGGTTTTACTCACCGTTGTTTCTTCTAAAGCTGGCAGTCTATCATCGATGACATTCGGAAGTGAAGGGTTACGGCCCATTGTCAACTGATTTGCAGAAAACCCACCAAACATCTGCATGGAGTTTTTCGCACTTAGTGCCCAACACAATGCAACTTCCCAGTTGCATTTTGAATCTTCCTTCGTTTTTACCATCATCTCTGTCAGCATCTTATGATGACGTTCTACAATCCCATTGCTCCAAGGGCTCTCGGCAGCTGAATTTTGCACATCCACATTGAATCTTTGACACATCTCAGTAAACTCCTCATTGGCGAACTCTCCACCATTATCAGCCATAAATTTCTTTGGATTTCCAAAGATGGATATCCATCCAGAGCAAATTCCTTGGATGATTGTCTCTTTCTTCTTATTGTAGATTATTCTAGCTGCTGAATATCTTGTCACCGAATCAATCATATGCAAGATATACACATTAGGAGAGCCAGGAACATTCTTAAGGTCCATTGCAACACATTCGTTGAACACCTTTCCTCTTGGGAGACCCACCACTGGTCTTGACTTGGGTTTCTTGTACATCAGACATATTTTACAACTGCTGGATACCTCATCAATTGCTTTCATGTATTCTGGTCTCTTAAATCCTGCAGTTTTCAGCAATGTTTTCAGTTTATCACTAGGAGGGTGTGAGAATTGTTTGTGGATTTTTTCCACTTTCCTCCTAATCTCCTTTTCGTCAGTACCAAACAAACCTTCTTCGCTGATTGTCATCACCAGATGTGGGGTCTTTCGATCTGGCGGCCCAATGGTCATGCGTCTTTTATTACAAAGAGGAACGCAATAGTGCTTTGATTTAGTTTCAAACAAATCAACACAATCTCCACTGAATCTCATTGTATCATTTGTGAAATCCAACACAGCACCAGCTCTCTTTAACGATGCTTTACTGAGAAGCAACGGCAGTTCTTTCTCAACAATGTTTGCTTCTATCCGAACATCTGTCTTTCCTATTCGCCCAGGGATGATAGTCTTTTCTGTGGAAATGACTTCGAGTCCATCCCCAAATCTAAAAGGCGTCGAGCAAGGTTCACTAACCATCATTTTCAGTTGTTTTTCTTCCAGAGTTTCTCTGTAGTGATTCACCCAGTTCCTACCAACAACTGTCTTTGTACATCCGGAATCAATAACTGCACATGCTAATGACTCATATACAAGAGAACCAAGGTTCGTATCACTCATCAGGCACTCTTCAGGAATCTCAACAACATCTTCAGATTCAGACACCACCATGAATGTTAAGAATGCACCCTCTGCTTCCATGGCCGTAACATTCTCAGCACCATCTTGTGCGAAATACTGTGCATTATCTGTTGAACTTGAAGAAGCTCTGTTCTTGCTTGTGCACCATCTAGCAATATGGTTTTTATCGCCACAAGCATAGCATCCAGTATACGCACTCTTTTGTCGATTATACGGATGATGATGATTCCCACGTCCTCTTGACATCCTTCTGTAGTTTCCTCGTCCACCTCTTGGGGTTGAGTTGTATGTATAGTTACATTCCTCATGTTCCACCTTCACTGATATTGACGCAGGCGGTGTGGAAAGGTTCGATTGGACGGAGAAGATTTTCCCGATCGTTTCACACATATCTTTATAAGTAAGATCCTTTACAGTTGCCAAAGCGAGATCGTATTTTTCTGACGGAAGGTTAGCGCTGTTAAGGAATCTGTAGGCCAGGACTGCTTCAGGAAGAGTGATTTTGTGTCTCCTGAGATCCGCTAGCAACTTCTCAAACTCAGATATGTAACTCTGTAGAGACAACCCTTCTGGTCTCACATATTTTTCAAACTTACCGTAAACTCGGTAACAGGTTTGAGCTGAGTCCTCTAAATAGATTTTGTCAAGATGACTTAAAATCTTCGCTATTGCATCCTCTGCAATTAGGACATCTTTCCCCAATGATCGTACTGTATCCTTTATCTTCCCTTGTTTCAATTCTAAGAGCAACGCAGTTCCTTGTCTCTTTTTCTCTAAACCCGTGAACTCTTGCCACAGCTGCAGGTCTAACTTCCAATTGCAGTAGTCCTGATCCTCACTGTATGCCGGTGGGGCTTTGTAATTACTAGTTACTCTAACTGTCTCTGGGGGTGCCATTGCGTCCTTCTCTGCTACCACTTGTTAACTTTAATTGGATCACTATGCAATGAAACACACCAGTTGTTACAAGTAATTATCAAACCCCACAGACAACATGTTTGTGGTACATTCTGAAATAGAACACAATTAGTATATATTATATCGACTATCATAAATATATAAACCAAATATATAGCAATTCACATGTACCCTATTTTTTACAACAAGGCTCCCAGCTTTATAGTAAAACATAGACAATATTTTAATATAAACTATAATTAATTTTTGACCGGGAACATTCAGCAGTTAACTTTGTCGTATTTTAAAACAAGTTACTCGGGCCCCGTTCGTAGAGAAGATAGATTTGCTGTGTTTTAAAACAAGTTACTCGTGCCCAGTTCGCAGAGAAGATAGATTTGCTGTATTTTAAAACAAGTTACCCGTGCCCAGTTCGCAGAGAAGATAGATTTGCTGTATTTCAAAACAAGTAACTCAAGCCCAGTTCGCAGAGAATATAGTTTTGCTGTATTTCAAAAGAAGTAACTCGGGCCCAGTTCGCAGAGAATATAGATTTGCTGTATTTTAAAACAAGTAACCAGTTTGCAGAGAAGATAGATATGCTGTATTTTAAAACAAGTTACTCGTGCCCAGTTCGCAGAGATTATAGATTTGCTGTCTTTTAAAACAAGTAACTCGTGCCCAGTTTGCAGAGAAGATAGATTTGCTGTATTTTAAAACAAGTAACTCGTGCCCAGTTTGCAGAGAAGATAGATTTGCTGTATTTTAAAACAAGTAACTCGGGCCCAGTTCGCAGAGAAGATAGATTTGCTGTATTTCAAAACAAGTAACTCAAGCCCAGTTCGCAGAGAATATAGTTTTGCTGTATTTCAAAACAAGTAAACAGTTTGCAGAGAAGATAGATTTGCTGTATTTTAAAACAAGTTACTCGTGCCCAGTTCGCAGAGAATATAGATTTGCTGTATTTTAAAACAAGTTACCCGTGCCCAGTTCGCAGAGAAGATAGATATGCTGTATTTTAAAACAAGTGACTCGTGCCCAGTTTGCAGAGAAGATAGATTTGCTGTATTTTAAAACAAGTAACTCGTGCCCAGTTCGCAGAGAAGATAGCTGGAGACTTTAATATCGATCTTCATGATAAAGATAACAAAAATGTTCAAAAATATGAAGAAATATTATTCAGTAAAGGATTTTGTCCGTTAATATCTATTGTTACCCACGAAAAACCAGGCTGTAAAGCATCCTGCATAGATAACATTATTACTAACGATATTGAGAATGTGATTACTTCAGGCACCCTAAAAGAACGAATAACTCATCACTCACCTATTTTTAACACATTTAACTGGAATGTTGAAGTCAACTCTGAAAAAACTTCTTTTAAACAATATTACGACTTCTGTCAATCAAATGTTAACGGCTTCCTAGTGGATCTTGAAGATGAGCTTAAAACTAAAACAATCCATGTAACTTTACTGAATTCCATGACACTTACAAAAACTGCGTCGAAAAATCGTTTAAATTAGAGACCCCGAAAACCTCTAAGAGAACTGTTCAGGTTAACCCTTGGATAACTCCCGGTCTCATTTGCTCAATTAATAATCAGCATAAACTGTACGAAAATTGGGTTGAGATAAGAAATAGAAAATGTAAACTCGGGGAAACTGATAACAAGGGCGGCATTTGCCAGTGCCCTGAATGCTCACTAAAACGTAGTCGCTACCTTATCTACAAAGAATACAGAAAAGTCCTAAAGAAAACACGTCAAACTGTGAAAACAGAATACTTCTCTGGTAAATTTGCTGAAAATAGCGGTGATAGTAAAAAGACCTGGGAACTAATAAATCGTATAAGAGGTAAACGGCGGCGTGAAATAAAGCCGCTGTTCACCATAGACAACGTTAAGATAACAAATAGAAGGATCATAGCAAACGAATTCAATAAATATTTTGTATCATTAGCCTCTGACCTAAATACCGCTTACAATGATCTTGGACAAATTAACATAAACAGTATACCTAGTTTCTATGATTATCTACCGCTTTCAAACACTTCCAGCATTTACATGCATGACTGCACAACAGACGAGGTTAGCAAAATCATATCTGAACTTAAAAATGGCAAGGCAAGTGACATACCGATTCATGTAATTAAGCAGTCCTCTAAAATAGTTACTCCTTTACTCACTGTACTGTATAACGAATGTATGAAAGATGGCATATTTCCAGATGACCTTAAAGTTGGAAGGATTAGTCCCATTTACAAGAAAGATAACCAGGAACTCCTTGAAAACTATAGACCTGTATCAACGCTAGCTGTGTTTGGTAAAATATTTGAAAAGATTATATTCAATAGATTATACAGCTTCTTTCATTCACAGAACTCCTTATATGAAAACCAGTACGGATTCCGTAAAAATCACTCGACCAGTTATGCCCTAAATTACTCAGTGAACCACGTAGAATCTTGCCTCAAGAAAAAACAACACGTTCTTGGAATATTTATTGATCTTAGTAAAGCCTTTGATACAATATCACATGAAAAGTTACTGCATAAGTTAGAAAATTATGGAATCCGTGGAAATGCAAATAACCTTATAGCAAGTTACCTGTCGAACAGATACCAGTATGTCTCGGTATTAGGTGAAGAATCCGAGAAACTTCCAGTAGTCTATGGAGTGCCGCAGGGGAGCTGTCTTGGTCCCTTACTTTTTATTATTTATATTAATGACATCCGTAACTCATCAATTATAGGAAAGTTTATACTATTTGCCGACGACACTAACATATTTATAGAAGACACATGTGTCAAAAGACTATACGAAAAAGGAAATGAAGTTCTATCATTTGTGTACAAGTATATGAAACTAAACTTATTACATATTAACATTAAGAAATGTTGTTTTATTCATTTTAAACCCTCACGGGCCAAAGAGGAAGTAGAAAATGACGAGAACATACTAACTTTAAATAATGTAGTTATTAAAAGAGTTCAAGAAGCTAAATTTCTAGGCGTTATTATTGACGACCAACTTAACTGGAAATCACATACGCAGTCACTTAACTCAAAACTTAAATGCGAAGTAGGAAAGCTGTGCAGAATACGACACATTGTCCCAAAGCAGTATTATAAGGATTTATATCATACTCTATTTGAATCACATTTAGGATTTGGAATATCTGTGTGGGGTGGTATTAGCAATAACCGACTTGAACCTATCTTTAAAACACAGAAAAAGTGTATAAGAATTCTGTTTGGGGATAGAGAAGCTTACCTAGAGAAGTTTAAAACGTGTGCCCGAACACGACCTGTTGATAAGCAAAGACTGGGGGTGGACTTTTACCAAAAAGAACACTCCAAGCCCTTGTTTAAAACCCACAGGTTGTTGACGGTCCACAATCTGTACAAGTACACTTAATAATAATAATAAATACAACTTTTATAAACCGCCTTATAGCTAAATCATATAACTCGATATAATTTAATCCTGGAGATAAACTTCAGTGCTTTCTAAAGCGGCTCTTACATTAACTGAGCTTAGTTTAATTGAAAATTAGACATGACAAGTTCATTTTACCTATGTAACTGCAAAATCAATCAAATGCTAGAGAAAAGAAGTATGTTTTAAGTTTGGTCTTGAAAGATGTAACTGACTCAGCTGATCTTATGTCGTATGGCAAGGAATTAAATACTTTAACTGCACAGTGACTAAAAGCTTTCTCTGTGTTTACATAGTTAGGAGAGGGCGGAAAACTAAGGTAAAAATAATCATTATCAAGACGTACATTTTTAAAACTTTGCTGCCTAGGAGATATCAACTCTTTTAAGTAAGGAGGAGCTATATTATTTAAACACTTGTAGGCAAGTAGGGCAATCTTAAAATCTATTCTAAATCTAACTGGTAGAAAATGAACTTTCTTAAGTAGTGGAGTAGTGTGTGCCTTTCTTCCTCTCCCGAAAATAAATCTTACAGCAGAATTTTGCACCTTCTGTAAACGACTTAAATCATAAGAGCTCAGTCCAAAATATACGCTATTGCAATAATCAATTCTAGAGAGTACTAGAGCATGAACAAGCTGAATCTTAAGGTTAATAGACAGTTTTGATGCAATAAACCACAAATTTCTGATCTGAATATTACATGCTTGAACCACTGACGTAATCTGATCACTCATTGAAAGATAACTGTCCAAATACAGCCCAAGACTCTTCACAGTTCCACTAACAACATGTGGCTCTTGATCCTTAACAATCTGTAGAGAGGCTGGAATATTTTTTGAGTCAAATTTAGAGGATATGACGATGACTTCAGTCTTAGAAGAATTCAGTTGAAGGAAATTGTTTGTCATCCATTTCTTGATATCAGACATACAGTGTTCCATATTGTGCTCTAGCTGTGATGGGTCATCAGAATCAAGAGTGAAATACAGCTGGGTGTCATCAGCATACAAATGAATACAGCACCCATGCATACTTGCAATGTTCTCAAGATCTTTGGTGTACAATATGAATAGCAGGGGGCCAAGGATTGAACCTTGTGGCACACCTATCTCAAGAACAGTTGATGAGGAAGACGAATCCTTGACTTTGACACAAAATGAACGGTTAGCCAAGTAGGACCTGATCCATGTAAGAGCAATGCCTGTAATGCCATAAGCAGATCTTAGCTTCTTGATTAATCTTGGGTGATTGACAGTATCGAAGGCAGCACTCAAATCAAGAAGTAAAAGAACAACTTTAGTTTTCTTGTCAATAGTTATCAAGATGTCGTTATGGATTCTGGTTGTTGCAGTTTCACAGCTATGAAACTTCCTATAGCCGGACTGAACTTTAGAAAGCAAGTTGTTATCCTCAAGATAACTGGTGAGCTGTATAGATACACACTTCTCAATGATTTTTGACAAGAATGAGAGATTGCTAATAGGCCTATAGTTAGATAGAGATTCACCGTCAAGGCCACGTTTCTTCAAACTTGGACGAATGAGAGCCTCCTTAAGTTTTATAGGAAACTCACCTTTAACTAATGATTCATTGACTATAAATGAGATCAGAGGAAGGAGTTCTGGGAGACACTTGATGAGAATCTTTGTAGGTATGGGGTCAAGATCACAGAATTTGTTAGACATATTCTTTATGATGCTTACTAGTTCCTCATCAGACACATGACGGAATTGTACTATCTTTGGGCTATTAGAAAGAGGAACAGATTCATCTGAGTTAGGAGAATCTTCAAGGGATTGTTGTTCTAAATAAATGTTGTTGTATATGTTGTCGACCTTTGATTTAAAGAACTGTGCAAAGTTGTTAGCACTCTCAAGATTTGAAGAGCAAGAAGGTGTAGTAGTACTAACTTTTTCTTTATTGAGCAACTTATTAACGATGGAATAAGTCTTTTTAGCATCACCTGCACTATCTTGTAACCTTGTTTTGTAGAAGTGATCTCTTGTGGATACAATGACTGAGGATGCTCTCTCTGATGCTTTCCTGTACAGTCGTTTATAATCTGGGCAATCATGATTCTTTTGATACAGTCTCTCAATCTTTCTTCTCATTGCTTTTGCTTGTTGACAGTGTGTAGACCACCATTCAGCGTTATGATCTTTTCTTGGGATGAAAGTTTTTTCTTTAGCATGCTTGTCCAAAATACTGCTCAACTCAGACTCATAGATATCAACTGCACTATCGAGGTCATTGAAGCAATCAGTGTCACATAGTTTTGACTTAAGAATGTCCTCAACAAAAGCATCTAGGTCTATGCAAGCAATGTTTCTGTAAGTAATTGGTTCTAGAGTGCCTATGGGTGCTGGAGATACATTGCAATTAAAAGCAACAAAGTAGTGGTCAGACGATGTGCCAGAATCAGTAATGACAGGATCTAGAACTTCAATGCAATCGTGAGTAAAAGAACCATCCCTGGTAATTACAAGATCTAATATGCCCCCATCTCTGTGTGTTGCAGCTGAAATTTGTTGCACCCACCCACAAGACTTAAGTAGTGAATTAAACCTTTGTGCAACTGAATCATTTTCGTCTTCAATGTGGATATTAAAATCACCCATGATCAAGGGCTTTCCAGGTTTGTCTACTAAATCAACCAAGAGTTGCTCAAAGTCAGTTAGAAATTGGGGGATGTTAGCACTCTGAGATGTGGAGGTGCCAGAACGGTAAATTGAAACAATTCGTAGTATATCTCCAGAAGATGATTTGAAGGTACATTCACAAGACTCAAACGTTTTGAATCGCTTGCACTTCTGAGGAGTCACTTTAAGACTTTTCTTATATAGAACAGCAACACCTCCTCCCCGCCCAGCTCTTGGCTGGCTATGAATGGAATATCCAAGTTCTTTCATCTCAGAAAACTTAGCATTGTCATCTTTTCTCAGCCAAGTTTCTGTAGCACAGCAAATATCAGTATCAAAGTCTTCAAGCAATTGCATGACACCAGCAGTTTTATTGCATATGGATCTGCAATTGAACAGGGCAAAGTTCATACTCTGACATTCTGACTTAGAGTTTGTAGCTAGTTTTTTGAAGTAAGGATGTTTTGTTTATACCGATTCAATGCCTGTTGCATGATGGGGCACTGCTCTGAGCTGGAATGGTGAGTGTTACAGTGAGATGAGACTCTTGGATCTTTTGACAGACTGCAATTGCGACATCTATGTCTGCTAGGGTCTTCCTTGTAATGACAGTCTGATGTTCTATGCCTACCGCTGCAATACATACATACCAGAGTTTCTTTCTCAGGACAATTTTGGGAAATATGGTGGAGCTTCTGACAATTATAGCACTGCTTGATGATGAATCTATCCTTTACAGGACAAGCACTATTCAGAATGAAGATTTTGCCGTCTCCTGTCAATAGGTTCCTAATCTGAGGAGAGACCTTGATCCCAGCAGTAGTGTACCTTAGTCCAACATTTATGTACACAATTTCAAAGAAATGCTCATTATCTAGCAAGTGTTTAAGTCCAGGATTTTTCAAGGGAATAATATCTAGAAGAGCTTTTTTAGTCTGTAACCGGAAATCTTCAGCGGGCAAACCAGAGCGTTCAATGGTTTCGAATATCTGACTGGGAATATTAGACACAGTGACTTTAGGGAGAGCTTTCTGGGAAAGAGTGATGTGAAAACCAAGTAATTTAATGACATCAGAGTTTTCAATAAGACTTTTAGCCTTCAGCCTATCAGATGAAGATGGAAAAACTAGCGTTATCTTCTTGTGTGAATCTAGTAGGCTAGTTTTCATAGCAATCAATCGTGTGTCATAGAGCAACTCAGATAGAACATCTGGAGCAGATGAAATATCAGCAGAAGGAAAGGGACTATCTAGCACCAATATCTCTTTACTTTCCTTGCCAATTTGATTTATGTTAGCGGACACTTTACTTGGCTGAGGAGAACTAGCACCACCTACAAGAGCTTCAGCAAAATTGCTGTAAGAGGACAGTGCACTTGGAGACCGGGATTGCAAGTTTTCTTTGTTAACATTAGAAACTTGCTCTACCTGCAAATGTTCTGGAGCACATAGAGCAAGCTTGTCGACAATAATGCTATGCATTTCCTCACGAAATGATTCCAGAAGGGCAGAGTTGTTTGCCCTCATCAGATGCTCAACTTTGGAGAGAATATCAGGAGCTTCATCATCACCATTATCATGACTCATCACAGGGTTGGACTTAGGAGCATCTACCACAGATGGTACAGGTGGACCAGGTGGAGAAACGTTTTTGGAAGAACGGGTGTCATCTACCAGTGAAATGCAATCTTCACATACGAATAGAAAATAACCCCAACGAGCTTGATCTGCAATCATGGGTCTCACCTTAGCACGGAAGGTATTTGTACAAATGGAGTCAGGAAATTGAATACCGGTTTTTTTGCGACAAGCGGAGTGAAACATCCCATCACAGACATTACAGATAATCGATTCATTCACAGTGTCATTACTCCCACACTGTTTACACGAGCCGTCTTCAAATACAGGAAGTATAACAGAGTTCTTCTTTGGCTTTAGAGTCTTCTTGAGCTTCTTACTGGCCAGGGCCTCGTGCCCCTTTTGGCCCGCCATTGACATTGCTTCCTGAAACTCAAATTATTTGTTATATAGTAGTGTTGAAAGTATTAAAACTTGTCTCTTAGAACTATTCAAAATTAATAAGTTAGAGGAACCATTATCACTGTACTCATCATTTAACAGGTCACCACGACGAGAGGATTATTTCATTACATCACAACCATCCTCACAATTCATCTACCAATCATCCTACATGTGGAACAGCTGTCGACAAACATCAAGTAAGATAAGTTTTAATACTCCGACAAACGGGTTTAAGAATATATTGAAAATTGCCTTACGAGAATTGCAATTCAAGCATGATACACTTGATTGGTGTGAGCTTAATTTTGCCACAAATGAGCTCAAGTTCTGATTTATGTGAGTTACTAAAATGACCATATATCTTTTCTCATACATATAACCACTGCACTCCAACCAAAAACATTACTTACACCATACTCCACAAATGATATATATATGTATACACAAACACACTAGTACCGAGCAATCGCACTGTAAAACATGCTCACGATACACTCAAAATTGGAAATATTCAACGGCTTGTATATGAAACTTACACTTACACTCAGTGTACACCCAGTGTTAACTAGTATTACACACTGGTAAACTCTACGTAACGCGCGAAAATAATAATTCTATGGCGTTTTCATTGTCACATTTCACGTCGACGGGATTAAACGCGCGCGCGCGTAACATCTTATCTTACTGCTATCTCAACGAATAAACACACAACGACTTTGACAATTGACCGACGACTTAACGATTGTGAGTTATGACGGACTTAACTGTATGGGTCAACTACTAAAACTGCATTGTATACTATCTTAATCATTATACTGGACATGAGATGACGAAGTATCTTGAGCAGCACTTTATACCTCCACTTAGAACTTGATTAGTCACGAACAATAGAATCATTATAAATCAATACAATAAAACATCTTGATCAATAAATGCCTAGCGGCACCAGACAGCAGCCGTGTACCTTTTTCGACTCCACGGAGTCCCTGATGGACTTTTGTTTACTTTTGTTAATAATTTGACCGCAACCTTTCTTTCTCGAAACACAAATCCTACTGTACTTCATTACAGTATTAAGATAATATAATATAAAGCAAATCATGTGAATATATGACTACGAAATAGATATATAGACTTGTCCATAATATTTAATACCGTATTGATGGTTTTGAAAAAATATATTGAATTTTAATGTGAAGCGTTTACTCTTCCCCCTCGGCAATTAATTAGAAAGTTAGATTAATGACAATAATTGCCAAATGACGTAGTAGATATAGATGTTCAATGTTGTAGAGTGATTTCAAGAGTAGTGGTCCACAGGGGCCCGAAAAAGCCGTACAGGCACTTGGGTCCTTATCCTTGTCACTAGTCCCAATTGGATTCACTTTACACAAAACATGAACGTTTACAATTTAGACGTACACATTGGCACGATATTTATTAGAAAGCAAACAGTATAAAATAATACGTGCGTGCGCGGCTTGAGCCGCGCCGCATAACAATTTATGCGTTTAGGGGCTGGAGTACGCGTGTTTACAGATTAATGAATTGTTGCATTGTAAATATTTAAAGTTGACGATATATTATGATTTAATAGTAAATTTTTCAAAGCTGGCTTTGGACTTAGGTAAAATTATAATTTATTTATTTAAAAGAAAAAACCACGGATAGTTTTTAATTTACATAGTCGTATAACTATAATCAAGTTAATCCTGTTTTCAAGAATGCGCGGCTTTGGCGGCCAGTTATTGACTTGTACATAAAATTGAATTTTAAATAGAAATGTGAATGTATTAAAATTTAAAACTTTCAAAACGGAGGCTTATAAATATTATTATATTATGATTGTAAAATAAAGGATAAAATTTTAAATTTGTTTCACTAAAAAAAATTTGTTTCACTAGATTTGCTGTATTTCAAAACAAGTAACTCGGGCCCAGTTCGCAGAGAAGATAGATTTGCTGTATTTTAAAACAAGTTACTCGTGCCCAGTTCGCAGAGAAGATAGATTTGCTGTATTTTAAAACAAGTTACTCGTGCCCAGTTCGCAAAGAAGATAGATATGCTGTATTTTAAAACAAGTAACTCGTGCCCAGTTCGCAGAGAATATAGTTTTGCTGTATTTCAAAACAAGTAACTCGGGCCCAGTTCGCAGAGAATATAGTTTTGCTGTATTTCAAAACAAGTTACTCGTGCCCAGTTCGCAGAGAATATAGATTTGCTGTATTTTAAAACAAGTGACTCGTGCCCAGTTCGCAGAGAAGATAGATTTGCTGTATTTTAAAACAAGTAACTCGTGCCCAGTTCGCAGAGAAGATAGATTTGCTGTATTTCAAAACAAGTAACTCGGGCCCAGTTCGCAGAGAATATAGATTTGCTGTATTTTAAAACAAGTTACTCGTGCCCAGTTCGCAGAGAAGATAGATTTGCTGTATTTTAAAACAAGTTACTCGTGCCCAGTTCGCAGAGAAGATAGATATGCTGTATTTTAAAACAAGTAACTCAAGCCCAGTTCGCAGAGAATATAGTTTTGCTGTATTTCAAAACAAGTAACTCGGGCCCAGTTCGCAGAGAATATAGTTTTGCTGTATTTCAAAACAAGTTACTCGTGCCCAGTTCGCAGAGAATATAGATTTGCTGTATTTTAAAACAAGTGACTCGTGCCCAGTTCGCAGAGAAGATAGATTTGCTGTATTTTAAAACAAGTAACTCGTGCCCAGTTCGCAGAGAATATAGATTTGCTGTATTTCAAAACAAGTAACTCGGGCCCAGTTCGCTGAGAAGATAGATTTGCTGTATTTTAAAACAAGTTACTCGTGCCCAGTTCGCAGAGAAGATAGATTTGCTGTATTTCAAAACAAGTAACTCGTGCCCAGTTTGCAGAGAAGATAGATTTGCTGTATTTTAAAACAAGTTACCCGTGCCCAGTTCGCAGAGAAGATAGATTTGCTGTATTTCAAAACAAGTAACTCGTGCCCAGTTTGCAGAGAAGATAGATTTGCTGTATTTCAAAACAAGTAACTCGTGCCCAGTTTGCAGAGAAGATAGATTTGCTGTATTTTAAAACAAGTTACCCGTGCCCAGTTCGCATAGAAGATAGATTTGCTGTATTTCAAAACAAGTAACTCGTGCCCAGTTTGCAGAGAAGATAGATTTGCTGTATTTTAAAACAAGTTACCCGTGCCCAGTTCGCAGAGAAGATAGATATGCTGTATTTTAAAACAAGTTACTCGTGCCCACTCCGAGAAGATAGATTTGCTGTATTTTAAAACAAGTTACTCGTGCCCAGTTCGTAGAGAAAATAGATTTACTGTAGTTGTCAGTTTACGGACAAATAAAATCGAAAAGCATTAATCAAAATATGTTTTTGGCTGTCCCAAAATTTCGGATTCTTTTTCTGGAGTTTGGAATTGGCGGGAATTTTAAAACTCTCGTTGTGGTACCAAACCAATATTTTCAGCGCAGAGTTTTAGCGCGCGCCGAGAGCACACGCGTATTTTTGCATTGAAGTCGCGCGTTATTTGCACGTGCACTTCTACAGATTAAAATTAGGAGAGGGCCCTCACTGCTTACATTACTAAGTTGTTATGTAGTAATATTGTGAATTTGTCCGAAACTGGAAACAAATCTTGTAAAATTTTACGAATAGAAGTTATAGTATTACTTGACTGTAAAAATTTACTGAGTTTCACTTCCATATTTCAGGATCCGACCGCTGATATTAAAATTGAAGAGTTAGATTTCATTGGAAAATGGAATTACTGTAATGGAAAATAAAACAGGTCTTGCTGAGGATGAAGAAATGTTATGTGGGGAGAAAATGGGCTACTGGAAGTGGACCTTCTTAAACAAAGACGACTTTCACAAAATGTTTAAAAGATCACGGTGGCGGCATCGAACCCTGGACGCTTCCCCTGCCACGGTCAGACACTCGAGAATAGTACTAGTAGTGTGCGCTACTCGAGCTGTTGATATATGAGTTTTTCGGTGTTATTTATATAATTGTAATATGTAATGACTGACAGTGCGAGATATCTTTTTTTGTTTCTATTTGATGTGTTTAGTGTTTGTGTTGCATTCTAATATAAACCGCGTATTAGTTTCGTGTCAATTTTAAATTTGATAAGTTTATCTTTAAACTGTATTTATTAGCAGTAATAGTTACATTTTGGTATTATACCTATATTTATTATTGTAATACTGTTGTATAATGCTGTTTCTTCCTCATTGTAGCTTACATATAGGATAGCATACTTTGCTCTGATCTTTAATCACAGTTGACAATACTTGATTAGGGTTAATGATTGTACGCGTTTGAAATCTTGATTTGATATCATTATAACCTTTACTAATGTTCAGATGAATGAATTTGATGTTTTATTTTTCCACGGCACTATTGAAAATCCTTAAAGGGATAGAATCGGCACTGTCAAATATCTTTAAAAGGTTCGTAAACGGAATTACAGTCGATCTCCTGACAAATTTATGTCGAAAATTTGTTTTAACACGCGCAGCAATATGAAGCCCGCGGCTTTCGCCGGGGTGGTTATCATAACTCTTAAGCTATAATCGAATCAACGATGAACTTGTCATACATTGTATGACCCGCCGCGCACGAGTGCGCGGCTCCCCCTGTATTGTCGAAACTCACTATAGTGAAGCGACCGTGGGGGTCACCACGTGATACAACGATGAACCATATCTCATATTATAAGCCGTACTATATTATTATTATAAACTAATTACAACACTACAAATCTATTACATTTATTAAAGACGTTATAGAAGGAATATGTTTAATGTAGTTTGTGGAGTCCTCACTCTCCTCACGTCCGACAGTGGCGTTTCTCTTGTCGCTAATATGTATCAGGTTGAGAAAGACTGTACATGATGTATATAAATATCGGTGCAATATTGAAACAATCATGGAGATAGTGGACAATATACAGTGGCGTAACTGGTAACGATTTAGCGCCCCCTTAAGACGGCTGTATCAGGTTGAGAAAGACTGGTGATAAACAAGTAGTAAAACAAATTTTTTAGTAAAACAAATTTTATTTCATACCCACAATCAATTCATATGTAGTTCAAATATTTAAAGTCAAAATAACCATTTCACAGAAGTGGTTTTATTATAATAAAATAATTTGTGATTAATTAATAAATTAATTTACACTGAAAAATGTACAAAATATTTTAACCTTGCAACATTGGCTTAGCGCGCGGCTGATAAAAAAGTTTGGTTTGCATTTACTAACTACATTGTACAGTGTACGGGTACATGAAAAGATAACTCACTGAATTGTTTAATTGTTAATACTAAATGCATATTAAGTCAAATGTTGTTCAATGAGTTAGCCACGAAAATGTTCAAATTGAGTAGGAGGGTAAAGGACACAATTGCTAATAATGCTTCTTTGTGCCCGCAAGTAAGGCCACATCACAGCCAAATATTTGTGGCAGAATTCTACTTTAGACAATCAACAAAACCGATATTTCAATCTAAGAAAAACTGTACATGATGTATATATAAATATCGGTGCAATACTGAAACATTCATGGAGATAGTGGACAATATACAGTGGCGTAACGATTAACGGGTGATACTCGTAAAATATCTGTTCCATATACGACTCGGCGCGCGTCCTGGTAGGTTGTAAACCTACAACGTAACGAAGGACCCCGCTGACGCCTGATGGGGCACCAAAAGGGGAGGGGGCGCCAACAGGCAACTTTACGCCACTGACAATATACATAATGTACTTTCTCTTTAAAAAGTCTGAGCTAAGAGACGGCCGATTTGTGACACCGATTTGGGCAAATCCATGGAATACGTCCCATGAGCAGTCGAATACACGTGGTAAAATAGGTACAATTAAAACCCAACTAAAGAACTCTATATTGGGAGCATGATGTTATAAACTTGCAGGACTTAAACTTCATCATGTTCCTCCCAATCTCTGACTAGGAAAGTCTAATGAAATGCCCTCCTTTTGTAGGATCATTCATTTAACACCTGTTGATCACATCATACATATACAAACCCTCAAAAATTGTCTTTTCTTAATTGATTGTATTGGTTGATTAGGGAAAAATAATAAAATTGTCTTTTCTCAAGGTGTAGAAAACTAACAAAACCGTACAAGGATTCTCACAGTGCTACATCTCTCTAGGATCATGAATCATGGCAGTATTTTATAATGACGTCTGCTGATTCATCCGTTCTTGTTAATCGTCGCGAGGAAACGTCAGGGTATGTATTTGAACTAACAAATCAGATCAATTGTAACATAAGTCCTTAACCGAGTGAATCAATATTTATAATGTTAATTTAGTATATTCTGTTTGTCAGGATCATCTGTTATTGAAATCCATTACTTTATGCTAAATATTATTCACTGACTCAGAGTTAATGCCAAATTTGTTGCAGCGCTGCTGTCAAAGGACACATTAAACTTGAAGATGGTTTGAACATAAGGGATCTTCTAGATCTAAAGGATGCATTCCTTGTAAGTATCAATGATCTTTTATTGAAGTATTTGGATTTTACAATACACTTAGCTAACATATTAATCTTGAGATCATTCAAATTAGCCATTAGTACTAATGATTCCTATATATACTAACTATTTTATTAAACTTTTAAAAGCAAATCATAATAATTGCACACGGTACATTAAACGTTTAAAACCCCAGGATATAACTGAGGGAAGATCAGATAAAATATCATACTCTGAATTTAGAGAGGCATGTCAGACAATACTTGGATCAACTCATGAAGAGCAAGTAAGGATATTTGTTGAGGGCACTAGTAATGCATCGTCCCTATTCTACTTCAATAAATTAATTTGTTGCCTTCCACTATAAACAGTTTAAAATATGATAAGCAATGTATACATATGGCTTCATTCTAAAGTTAATTTATTCAGTTGAAAGAACTCTACCTGCAAGTAGATGTGGCAGGAGAAGGTCATATTGACTGGGTAAGTTTTGGAGAACTCGTGTTCATGTTTCTTGATTAATCTAATAGTTTATCACGGTAGCAAACTACCTATCATTGACAATATAGTATCTTCATTCTTCAGTTTTGATTAAATGTAAATAAAAGATTACCATGGTCTACCAAGTTGATCAATAATTTCTCACAGGACATGTTCTGTTCTCATCTTCTGCGGCAGTTTTATGAAAAAGATGATAAAATGAAAGCAACAAAGGTTGTTACTAAAATATTTTGTA
>NW_026971819.1:0-38333 GCF_026151205.1 Bolinopsis microptera | reverse complement strand
ATTATAACTCAAAATAAGTATAAAAATCGATTAGCAATTCCAAAAACCTGGTCAAAAATCTTTGTCAAACACTACACCAAAAACTCACACAATCGATCGTAAGTCAATCACTTGCTAGCGAAATATCTAACATTTCTAGAAGGGTGGACACGCGGTCGGAGCTGACAAGTTGTTTGAATAAAAATCAAGCAATTCTAACTCTCACCAAAAAATAAATTCATGATTGATAGTAAAAGATCCCAAAATATTGACTATAGTTCAAAGTGTTAAGAATTGAAACTGGGACACTATTAGTGATTAGTACCCACGTGATTAAAGATCCCCAAACATTGGGAATCTACTGACTGGTTATCTATATTATCGGGAGTCAAGATAGCACTCACAAACTGACTATAACTTCAGACAAAACTGAAAGAATCTCCGAAAAAAAGTTTCACTTAAAATTCAATAAAATCTTTAAAAAAGGTCACCCAACGTTACCATAGAAATTGAAATAAAAACAATAACGAATAATAAAGATTTTATAAACAAGAAACAAACGAAACAACATGAACAGGTTGCTAAGCCCGTTGCTATGGGAACGGGGTTTATTTTACCATTCAGAAGCTTTATCTTACTCATCGTGACAAGGACTGAGCACATCTGACCCTGAATTATTTAAAATTACATTTCTGATTGGTTGGAAACTGACTAAAATACAATCTCTGATTCGATAGTTCCAATAACGCGACTAAAAACAATTCTCGGGTTGGATAATTTCAATACATATTTAATTTGGACAGTTTCAGCAAAGTGAATAGAATATAAAACAGGGGTCTCTGATTGGTTGGTTTACCTGAGGTTATAAGACCCCCGTTTCTTAGTGCTCGGAGGTTCCAACTAGCGCCTAAAAACAAGTTGGCACATTCCGTATCTGGGAAATAAATTTTTGAGATGTTATCGGGGATTTGATTTGGTGTGAAGTTTAATTTGGCAAAAAAATCGCTACGAAAAGAGAAAACAGAAATTTGGCGAGCACTACCAATTCCCAGTAATCTATGACAAAAATGACAATTTCATTAATACCCGATATGACAATATCAAATACTATGAAATATACATGAACTTTCAATTAAACATTTAAGAGAAAACGTAGCTGAAACAACCATTGAAAATAATCGAACTTTTAAAGTACCGTCGACTGCAAAAACATTTAGTTTTAAACTAATAGCGCTAATAGAGTTTTTGAAACAGACAAGGAATGTGTTTTAGTTACCGTGAAAAAAATCCAAACTTGACTCTCCACGATCCATCCCGCAATCCCACCCAGCCGCTTAATCGTCTTTTCAAGAGTTCAATCTCGTGGTCAACATTCATCACAGTTTCCCGGGTAATACAGAAAAATGTTAGATTAATAAATTAATCAGTTGTTTCTTAAATTGTTCAGGAGGAACTGAACGTTACGTCGAATAAAGATTACAAGATTTCACAAGACAACTCATAATCACATAAACTAAAAACAAGATTTGACATCTCACAGAATAATTTACTAAGGTTTATAATAATACGGGGAAGAGCGATTTTTATCTCAGGAGTTTAAAATTTTCCAAGAAACAGAAACAATCTTATGTCACTGGAGAGTTACATGATGCAAAGAAAAAGGCACAGAAGATTTGAACATATATAATCACCCACACGAATATGAAGATATATGAAAGAACCTATATTCATTCCAGAGCAAGTAATATTCTTACTGAGTCCATGACTGACATGACCATTTATGGGCATCACGTGATGGAGATCACGAGGCAGAAAATAGGCTGGAGTTCCTGTAATCTGGTGATCAGTCGCTCAATATCAGTGAATGTTTGCAGAGGTACTGGTTGTTAAGGTGGACAACTGGTATATCGTACTTGTACTTCTTGTTTAATAGGGGGTCTGTTTTTATATTTACCAGCTCTACCCTGCGAAATATCCATCTTTAACCAGAATGCTAAATTAACAACAGAACATTACCACTAATAACAGAACATTACCACTAACAACAGAACATTACCACTAACAACAGAACATTACCACTAACAACAGAACATTACCATTAACAACATAATGCTATCATTAACAACAGAATGCTACCATTAACAACAGAATGCTACCATTGACAACAGAGTGCTACCATTAACAACATAATGCTTCATTAACAACAGAATGCTACCATTAACAACAGAGTGATACCATTAACAACATAATGCTAACATTAACAACATAGTGCTAACATTAACAACAGAGATGCTACCATTGACAACTGAGTGCTACCTTAACAACATAATGCTTCATTAACAACAGAATGCTACCATTAACAACAGAGTGATACCATTAACAACATAATGCTAACATTAACAACATAGTGCTAACATTAACAACAGAATGCTACCATTGACAACAGAGTGCTACCATTAACAACATAATGCTATCATTAACAACAGAACCTTACCATTGCATTAACAACAGAATGCTACCCTTAGGAGGGCTTTTAAACATAGACGAAAGGGCGGGCCGGGGGGGGGGGGTCTGGCAAATCATTTCATTGGGGTAGGGGGGCCCCAAATTTGCGACAGTCGCTGAAAAGGGGGGAGGGGGGGGAAAATTTGAAAAATTTTCTGACGTCATATTGAACGCCCCCTTTACCAACAGAATGCTCCCCTTTTAAAACAAACAAATGCCTAACATTAACAAAAGGAGTTTGCCAAAATTATAATGTAATAACACGGACAACATCCCAAGGGAAAATTTTAATTTTTCTTTCATTTTTAGTCTAAAAACCGGACACGTAACGGGGGACCCGAAAAAGGGTTTTAATAACCTACCCGGGATGAACCGGGGGGAAATTAAGGCGGGGGGGTTCACAAATAAAACCCAAAAAGGGGTTGGGAAAAAAGAATAGGGGGGAACACACAAACACGACACAATCAAAAACAAAAACAGAACTAACAAAAAAATTCCCGGGGGGCAGAGTACGGTTCCCGGTACTCAAAAGGGGGGGGAATGAACAATTAACAGGGTGGGAAAACCCAATTAAAATAAAGGGAGAGGGGCCCGGGATTTTTCCCAACACTTCTTATCACTTTGGGAGTGACAGGGTTACATTTAAAGCATCGAATTTGAAAAAGGGGCCACACAATGCACTTTTAGATCTGTAAACCCGGCACAACTTTCCGGGGAAAAAAAAGGCTTGAACTTTGCATACCCCGGGGGGGGGAGATTATTGCACTATTTTTAAACCGGGTAAAACCACCACAAGGCTCAAGCCCTCAGGGAATCATTTTTGGGGCCAATTGGGGGAAGGAGTATTTTAATTAAAAAAAGGCCCCGTTTTTTTTAAATCACTATTTTTAACGAAAAATTTTGGGCAGATAAAAGGGATGTGAAATTTTGGGGTTGGCCTTTTTTGGGCCCAGAATCTTTATATTTTACCAAAAAACTTTTATGACCCCGGATTTTTTGTCGGGTTTCAACATTAAGAAACCCCGGCTAAAATATCGCATAAAAGTACAAGCCCCCAAGGCAAATTTAAAGCGATTTCAAAATTTAAAATAATAGCTAATCAAAGGATGCAGAAGCCAACCTTTTAAGAACCAACAAAGGGCCCTTTTTTAAAAAAACCCCCAAATTTAAAAAACAAAAAAAAACCCGGAAAAAATTAATAACAAAACTAGAAATAAACGGGCTTCCCTTGAATCTATCAAAACAAAAGCAAAAAACACAGAACGTGTAAAGGGGCAAAAGCAAAATAAGCCCCTAATTTAAAATTTTTCCCTGCACAGTACATTACACGAAACAAAGTACTGAATTTAGTAATTTATTCCCTTTTTCTACCTTTTGGGGGGACCCTTTTTCTACAAAAAAAACAAACAAACAAACAAAAAACAAACTAAAAAAACAAACAAACAACATACAACAAACAAACAAACAAACAAACAAAAAACTAGCTTATTTGAAGGGGTTTGTGATAACCCTGATCTGCTCCAAGGGAAAAGGACCTCGTCCCCAAAAACTTCACGGGGGGGAATTTAAAAAAGTTTAAATCCCTGGGTCACTTTGCGTTCAACATCTTTTTAAAAACCCTTTTTACTCTGACAGTAGATAATTCAAACTGAGAGGGAAACGGGGCCTTTAAAACCGGTCCAAAACCAGAAGATCGGCTAACCGTAAAGGGGGAACCACGTAAACTTCTACAGGGGTTTCTGACCCTGTAAATTTTCTCACACACCCTTTTTGGACGGGATTATCTGAGATTTTGGGGGCCCTTTTTCCCGACCGGGCTGGTGAGTCGGGCATTTTTAAAAGGGTGCGGGCCCAAACCGCTCTGTTTTCCCCCACCACGTCCCCCCCGGGAAAACACCCACCTGTACTTCATACCTACGCTGGCGATGTTTTACCCCATTTTTTACATTTGAATTTAAAAAGGATATAAATGGGTTTTAGGGAAATTTTTGGTTTCTTTTTTTATTGTGAAACATTTCCCCGATCCGACTTTTTCCCAATTTTTGGGGGAAATAAAGGGGGGCCAAAAATTATCTAAATTACCCCCAACCCTTTTAAAATTTCTGGCCCCTCCACCCCCCCCCTCCCCCCCCCCCCCCCCCCCCCCCCCCCCTTTTTTTTTGCTGGCACAAATTTTAATACTCCCCCACGGATGTCGAAATTTTGGGAAATGCCCCCAAAAAAAATTTGAAAAGTGCCTTTTCCATAGCCCCGAAACATTCCTTAAGGAGAAAAATTTGAATCCAAACATCACAGATAAACTAGAAGTCAAAAAAAACCGGGGGAAGTTTGTAAAAAATTTGGGTTCAAACAAATTATAATAACGGATCTAACAATTCGAGAGAGAGGAGGCTAATATTTCGCTTTACCAGGCAACCCCAATTCGTCACCAGGGGTAACTACCCCACACCATACTTTCCCCCCATACCATGGAAACAAATACTAAACGACACACTTAAAATACTTCTAACAAAAAATCCCATAAATCCAACTGTTTGAACCCGGGGCGGCTGCTATATTTTATATTTTCCCCTATCACAATGCTCGCAACTCCGTAGCGGGGGGCTTCCTGAATAAATACCTTGTACTTGATTTGGTGTCACCCCTTTATGGGCATCACTGATATCAAAATTTTTCCTTTAAATAAACCACTGCCCAATATTTTTGTATAAATATTATCGAAAAGTACCCTACACTATAGGTTTTTTAAAACTTTAACCCGGGGGTTTTTTTTCTCTAAAAGGGAGTCAGTTATCCCAAAAGGACAAAGGACGCCCACCCCGGGGTTTTAAACCCAAATATAGAAAAAGAACTGCTTTTTGGGGCTGGGAAACCTGGGGGAGAATTTCACGGGACCACCTTAAGACAATTCATACCAAAAACCTTAGCGTTTTAAACAAAACAAATCTTTTTAAAAACCCATCTTTTAAATTTTGATGACAACAAAAAAATAAAAATCGTAAAAACCGACTGATGGCATTTCAAAGGGAAATTATTTTTTAAAAGCTCTAACTCCCCCAAAATCATTTTTTGGGACCGACTTTTTAAAAACCATTTAAACCCAAAAAAAACCCAATTTTTTTTCCCCCAAATAAGCAATAAAAATTATTGAAGAGGTTTTCTCAGATAAATTCCTTTAATAAGGGGGTTTTTTTCCATGAAAAAACAAAACCCTTTATAGGGTTTTTAATTCTCAAATCACACCTTGCTTAAACCAAAAAATTTTCCAACATAAAAGAACCAAATCCAAAAATTTATTTACCCTCATTTGGGCAAGCGGCAAAAGATCACGAAGCCTTCTTATTAAAATGGGACACACTTTCCAGAGTCGCACAGATGGATGCGTGGTGCGGATAAACAAAAACACGGGGGTTACCGTGCCCCGGGTAACTGGAGATTTGGGGGCAGCACTGAAACCTTTACAAAACCCAAACCACGGGTTCGCAACGGATAGAAACGGGATTTTAAAAAGTTCTTGTCTGAGGTAAACATGAGGGCAACTTTTAACCATGGTAACGGGTTTACACGTTTGGGTTCGCCCTTTCGTGGGTTTGGGCACCTTTTTTCTTGGGCCGATTCCGGGTCGGGGGCAGTCCCCGGGATCCAGTCCTGGGAATGTCGTGCTCCCCTCGTGCCGCTAAATTGGTGGGGCTTATTGCTCCCTTTCCTCAAAGTACATCTCGATCTGAAATATGGTTTTAAAAAACAAAAATTTGGGACATGACAAAAAAATTGATACATCGACACTTATTCATATATTTGTTTATTTGAGGAATTCAGTATTATTCCACACACAGCCGGGAATGTTTGTTCAGGCCAAAAAACCCAACCCTTTAAAATCCCGGGAACGGGTTTTTTGGGTTTTTACCCTTTTTTAATTTTTCCCGTCTCTTTTGGGGAGTGAAACATGTACCCGTTTTTTTCTTCTCCAAATATGGCGCAGTCCCCCCCCTCCCCCCTGTTTTAGTCCGCGGGGGTATGAAGGGAAAGTGTTAGCCTAAATACACAGGGCCCCTCCTGAGGGGGGGGCGTGGAAAGTGAAAAATGAAAAACTGACCCATGGTTTTTTTGTGTGCCCCTTTTTTTAAACCCGTTTTTAAAAAAATTTTTCGCTGGGCGGGGGTTTTACTATGATTCCCTTCTTTGAATTTGTATATTGAATTATTGTATTTCAGGGGCAGGGAACCAGGGGCAAAATTTTAAAGGGGATTGGGGGCCCCTATCCCCACACATAGTATTTATTCCTTTTTTTAAACTACTCTTCTTAGGAAAGTACTTTCAAGACAGAACATTTAAAGATAGATGTAATTTCAGGGGGATTATTAAAAACCTGCAACCCAAAATTTTTGGGGGGAATACAAAGGGAAAATTTTTCTAAATTTAGTTAAAATGTTTTTGTGAATATTTTTAAACTTCAGGGCCCCCCCGCACACAGGTTTTAGGCTTACTGAAAACAGGGCTTTAGAGCGAATTCGTCTGAAATTTTTCTAGGGCGAGGAGTAGGGTTTGACAAAAGCCCCTGGTTTAAAATGAATGTTTTAAAACCCGAAGTTATTCAATTTAGTTCTCTGGGGAAATTCGAAAAAAACCATCTTTCGAAAAAAAAAAAGGGGGCAATTTTTTTAAAATTTTTCTGTATTTTTTCCCGGGGTGAATTTGTTTGGGGCAAATATGAAAATTAAAACCATACTAGAAGGGGCGAAATTTTCCCCGCTGGACAGATCCCGCCGTTCAAAAATTTTAAAATTTTCAATGAAATCAAATGTAGGTGTTTTTACAGCTTTTGCTTATCGGGAAATATTTACCTCAAAATCCTTTAGCTACACAAATTTGGAAAAATTGGTGCAAGTGAGATTACAAAAATATTTTTTTCAATGGGTTTATCCGCAGTGCCGTAATTTAAATGCCGGAAAATGGTCTAAGCAAGGGTCTGCCTTCTAATTAACCATCCATTCAACTTAATTGGTTTTTGGGGGTAAAAGTTTAAAATTTTGAAAAAGGGAAAAACCTGGGGAAAGTTTTTTAACTTCCTTTGGGGGGGCCAATTTCCGGCCCGGGTCAAACCCTTTTTAAAATTTTGTGCGGGGGGCAATTTCTTCCCAACTTTTAGGGGGCCTTGCCAAAACCGGGGAAAGGCATTTTTTTTCTTATACTTGAGCGCTGTTTTTTGGGGGACGGGGGGGGGGGGCGGAAAAGGGGGCCCACTCCTTCCCCCCAATAAAATTTAGAAATTAACCCCAACAAACGGTTTGTGGGGGGGCCAAATTAATTTTCCAAAAACTCCCCTTAACTCCCGCTAATAGTAAACCCAACCCCAAAAGCACTGTTTGTTCCCAAAAAAAAAAAAATCTCCATCCTTTGGGGGAGTTTGTAATTTTTATACACAACAATTCCGATAGCTTTCTTGGGCATTCACCCAAAAAACAAAATTTCCCAAAGACAAAACACATTTTAACTTTCTTTTTGAACCAGCCTGCGTGTAAGGCAGCTTGATAAGGTTTTATCTTCGTTAATAACAGCGTCTTGGCTTCGTATTTAAGTCCACGCCTGGATTAAAACGCTGTTAATTTCTAATTGACAATTTCCTTCTCTGCCACATCAATACACCCATATTACTCATAGTTGGCAATTCTTTGGGCGATTAATTGCTAATTCTTACTTACACATTGACAGGGAATAATTTAAAATAAACTCTCTGTATATTCTGAAGATATTTATAAGGAAGCAATAGCAGTACTTACATAACCAAGTCACCATAATAGTAGACATATCGACGCTGTGATGGAATCGTAACGCCCTGAAAATATGAATTATATATTTTATTTGAGTAGATTGACTGTATGCACATTCCAGTCCGGTATTTTTATACAATGTACGTGTGCAATGAATGATAACACAAAGATAACATTAGACTGCATTATTGAGATGTAAAGTGAGATGGAAAAGCTCAAAGTAAGATTTTGTGAAGGAGAACCATATTTGGGCAAAATATATTGAAAAAGTGAACAATCTATTTCCTTGAAATGGTTAACGCTACCACCATTATTTTGTTAAGATCAATCCACTCTTAAAGTAAATATTTTTTGCATCAAGAGGACTAGAGGAGTTAACATTTTCGTTAGATTTAGGATAATGTAACGATATGGAAATGAATAAAATGACAGATATGTAATACCTTCATGTCGAAGGTTCTAGCTTCGCCATAAAATTGTAGAGCAGGCTGGACGGTCTCGTATATTCCTTCATGTAAAAGATAAGATACTATCATAACTCCTGTTCGCCCCTGTGATTAGTATAATTAACAATTTAAGTGGTTATAATAATTATTTCATAATTTAAAGAAATGTGCTGAATTATTATATACAGATTCATTGTGCCCTTAGTTAAACTGAATACGGATATAACTTATATCGAGACTGTTTTAACGAATGGTTACAATAAAGTTATTGAAAATAACTCATTAAAAACCAGAAATTCTGCTTAACATGCTTAACATGCTTAACATGCCTGCTCCACTATTATGAATGAGTGGATTACAACTACATTCTCGCCAACCACAAGCAGTTAAAATAAAAGCCTGCCTACCTTTCCAGCTTTACAATGGATAACAGCTACATTTTCCTCGTCCTCCGCAAGGAAGTTAGCTACATCCTCACAGAAAGGTTTTATAAGCTGAAATGGCGGCGCGTTGTGATCCTCAAACGGGTAGTGGGCTACTTTTGGAAACCTCTTATTATCGTAAGTTCTCTGTCTTTCTTTACACCTGGATTGTGGTAAATTTAAAAACATCATACAATCGCTAGAAGTAAATTGATTTCTTGTAGTATAGTAGCAAAGCATAATTTTATCACACTTTGAATTATTTTCAGGCATGTTACAATGTAATATATCTTAATGTTTTGACTAAAGAAGTAAATAGATTAGGATTTTGGTGGAGAGGTACATTTTTCTGAAACGTGACAGCTATTAACCGATCAGCTTCCATTGACCAATCAAACCCTTGAATCACTGTCACGTGTTAACTAAATATGCTTCACCTCCCCAAAAATGTCAGAAATTTCAGAACAAAAATGAATTTCAGATTTCAAATTTCAAATATTTACAAATTACGTAAAATACTTACAAATTATAGATTTTATAATGATTGGCATGCTTTTCCTCAAAGAACCTGAAATGGAATATCATTTTACAATCCTTCTCAAAGATGGAAATTTCGAATCTAACTTCTCTCATAAGATTACCCAAACATCATGACAATTGACATAAATACAATGTAACAAAATCAAGGATATAATAAGAATATTACATTAAACTTGTTTAATTAATTTATTAAACTGGTTTCTAACTCACTTGTGAACGTCCTCTATGTTATTTCTGTAGAAACCTTCAAGGTTATTTGCAGGGAACCCCATGGCCACAATGTTGGGTTTTATGTACGCTAAGTCTAAGTTGTAGCCATCCTGTTTAAACCTTCTTTTCTTTTTTGAAACTAGCTCTTTTATTTTGTCTGTCATTAAAGCTTCGGGGATTGTTAATTAGCTTATGAGGAATACGTTATTTAATTTGAAAGTAAATTTATGTAATGAAGCTACTTTGGGATGATAATATTGTAAAAAAAGGGAGAATTCTCAGTTTTAAGAGCATGAATTTGAAAGGCAGGATGTCGAATTAGATCGTTTACGAGAAGTTTATGGTTGGTAAATAGAATGGTATATTTTCAGTAAATAGAATAGTAAATATTTGGTACACAACAACGAGATCATTACCAGGGTCAAAACACAATTATTCCAGGGCATATCAAGTAGGGTACAGTATATAACAAGTCTAAATAAGTTTGATATCAGAAATAGCAAATTTGATCAAAGTTTGACGTATGCAGAGTTCTCATAACTCATAATTCATCCCTCATTAAGTTTGTACTTTAAAATATGTCAAGGTATTAATTTCGACATGTCTGTCCAAATTACCAAGTAGGCCAACTTTTGTTCACCTGCCAAGGATTCCATCTAAATTCTCACTCAGGTGCTAATTTTGAGCTGTTGCAACAAGCTGGTACTGTCACCAGACTCTATATTATATATAACCAGATTGCCAGCTGGTTTCAGGCCTTTTCGGTAGTTGCAGTATTACGCTCTGGTGACTTGTTCCTTTATTGATATTATATTAATAAAGCAAAGAACTTGATCCTCCTTCAATTCTAAATCAGTGAACAAATTCATATCTGCTTAACTAGATTTTCTGCAACCAGAATTTAGGATAGCAAGTTTGATACTAATAAAAGTGCAAATATTTTCTAGTCTTGCAATAATTTTAATTGTATGCAGCCTAGGCAGCTGGCAGACAGTAGATTTTTGAGAGTGATATTTGGCTTGGCCAGGGGATAATTTTGTTTGACTAGTTAAAATTGCCACCCAAAAGAATCAAATCCCTACTTGGTTCTTATCAGTGAGCTGGTGCCAGGTGTAATAATTATTGCTGTATTATAAGTTACTTTGGTCTTTAGTTAAATGAGTTTTGCTATCTAACTAATATAAGGTTGGCAGCTAAAATCTTCAAAGTTCCGACTGCTGTGCACGTGCATGGCATCAGTTTCAGTAAATTAGGGTCTTATTACAAATTCTTAAGCAATTAAAATGGCTGATTATTAATCAGAGTATGTTATATGTAGTCAATATTGCTGCTGAAATTTCAGAGACCTGCAGCAGTTTCTTTTACCTCTGACATAAACTTTCTATTTTGATGTTTCAGTCCATCCATAAAGTGATTTACAAAATGACACCTAAACCTCGTGTTTCGGTGTTCACTTAAACGGTACTTGGCGGCTGAACTGTGGTGTCTGACGTTTGCAGCTAGATCGGACTCTGCATGATATTGTATTAGCAAATTTGTATAGTGTATAACTGTTTAGTGTTTATAATACTCTGCAACCTGGTAGCACGGCTGACACAAAAACAAAATGTTGGCCTGGCTTGTGCATAACCAAGTAAATAACACGCACTCCGATAAAAGCCGTCTGGAGAAACTCCGCAAAATGTTCATTGTAGTCAACGGGCACAAAGAAGCACTACTAGCAATTGTGTCCTTTACCCTCCTACATAATTTGAACATTTTTGTGGCTAACTCATTGAACAACATCTGAATTAAAATGTGTCTAGTATTAAAAGATTCAGTAAGTAATTTTTTCATGTACGCTGTACACTGTAGTTAGTAAATCAAATCAAACTTTTTCGATCAGCCGCGCGCTGAACCAGTGTTGCACTAGGTAAAAATTGTGTATATTTTGTTCATTTTTGACTACTACTACTATGTCGGAGCTAAGTCCGATCTACGCCAGAAAACCCCCTCCATATATCCCTGTCCCGCATCAGGGTTCGCAGTTCCTCTTTAGAGTTTGTCCCAACTTCCTTCAGTAACATAGACAAGTAGCTTTGTCTTGGTCGGCCTTGCTGTGCTCTACCGTGCGTAGGTTCCCATAAGACTAAATCACTGGCAAGTAGCTCAGGATGTCGGATGCAGTGTTCATTCATTTTTGAGTGTAAATTAATTTATTAATTTATCACAAATTATTTTATTATAATATAACCACTTATGTGAAATGGTTATTTTGACTTTAAATATTTGAACTAAATATGAATTGATTGTGGGTATAAAATAAAATTTGTTTTACTAAAAAAAAATTTGTTTTACTCAGTTGGCAAACTTGCATAACCGAGTATTCAAGTTACTATTTCAGTATTACAAGTTGTTGCTATTTCAGTTGCAACAACTTCAATAGCAACAACTATTTCAGTTGTTGCATAATCTGAGGGATTTAATGAAAGACTAACAACCCGACCCTTTGTAGCATAACTATGCAAACACTTGAAGATCACTGCCATGAATACATAGACCAGAACTTTTCCTACGGAACAAGAAAGTCTGACATCAACGACACCCGACCAATATTTCCCAGTCACCACTCAGCTGACACTACCATAGGAATATTGCTTGTTATTATTGGGAGCTTTTGCAGTATCTTTAACTCGTATCTGTTGGTCGTGTTATCACAAAGACGCAGATTTGGAGTTACTAGTCTGCTCATTCAGATAGCTTCAATTGATTTCATATCAGGTAATTATTCTTTAGTTTTAATAAATAAATTAGAATAGATAAAGAAGTTTCTGATTGAAAGTGCCATGATTATATATGCTTTCAATGAGTTGGGGTCTTTTCAAATTGAGGGGGTTTTCAGGGCTGTTGGCTTTGGTGATGGCAAAAAACATGCTGACATCTGGGAACCGTAAAGAATATTTGCACAACATATTTCTCAACATCACGCTATGCCAGATACCAGGTATAATGCAACTAATAGTGCTTTCTTATGAATAAGGTTACTAAAAGAACATGACATTGAAACAGATGTAAATAAGATATCATTAGTATCATGACGATTTAAATTAAAGTGAAATTTGCATGATGTGTAAATTGTTACATTTCTTATTTACCTTCAGGCATATTGTACCAAGTTTTCACAGTAGCTTTGCCCATTCTGCTAATGTATCTGACAATATGGCGACTCGTTGCAGTGAGTAAGCCACACAAGTATTGTTTGTATCTGGTACAATACAGAAGAGTGCACTACCTAGTGTTCACAACTGCATGGATGTTTGGACTTGCTCTTGGTAAATAATCGTTTTTCAACATATTGCGAAGATTCGAAATGAAGCACATGATTTACATAAATTAAATAATCAAAATACCACAAAGCATAACTTATCCCAATTAGTATAGCAGTATGCTAAAGATTACTACACGACACTCCATAAGTTATAACCTTGCCTCAGTAATGCAACTCTTGAAACAGTTTCTCTGTTCATGATGTACAATACAAATTGACTCACGTTAATTTTCAGGAATAATGCCCTTTGTTGTGGGGGAAAATATGTGCTACATACCAGAGTGGGCCTTCTGTGATTATCGAATAGCAGTTGTCATTGAGAATAAAGTTGTAAAACATATTGCAATAGGGTAAGATCAGCTTTACATTACTCCTGAAAATCTGGGCTGAAACATATTATGCAACTTTTAGAGTCTACTTAAAGTCATTTTAATAAGCAATAAATTATTATCATTTTAATAAGCAATAAATTATTACACTTTATTTCAGTGTGTTAACCCTGCTTCCAACCCTACCATCTTACTTTGTCATAGTTTGTGGCAGTTTGATCGTTTCTTACAAGCTTTTCAAGTTAAAGTCGGTGAAAGAAGAAAATGTTCCAATGAAGTCGGTGAGAATCACATACTAAAAAACTCAAATAAGCATTGACACAAAATTTTATTGAACTTACAGTTTTTTTTTTTTTTATTTGAAAATTCAATTAATTATTATATATACAAATCAAGCGTTACATTTCAGCCATGCAAAATTACAATGACATATTTTAATATTCTAATTGAAAAATGGTGCTGCAATATAAGTTGCTTGATGTTTGGCCGGATGACAATTAACTAAAAGAGAAAAATAAACTTGATTACATAATAATTAATTCGGCTGAACCAACACATAGCAAAAGCCACATTAACGTTGGGGCCGTCTACCAAATTTGAATGACATACAATAACAAGAAATCAAACATATCATAAATAATTATATATGGATTTTGTTCATTACAATTCCGTCACAACTGATAGAAGAAAAAGAAGGACAAGCAGATAGGAAATTGGACGGACAGAATTGTAACCAACAAAAACACATTTCTGAGACTAGTCTGGCCAGACTGTATCGGCAGCCCAGAGGTACTTGATCAGATTGGCCTTAAAAGTAGAAATCCGCTCTGACTGCCGGATACATACTGGTAGACTATTCCATTTCAGCATAGATCTATAAAAGAAGCTATTTCGGAAGGCATCCGAGCAGGGCACAGTGGTACTCATGTAAGTTGAAGTATCCGACCTATCAATTATTTGAGCATTGTGCCTAGTGTATCGGGTGCCCTCTGGACGGCATAGGACTATATAAGTAGGAAGCGAAACTGGGATTATGCTATTCACTATTTTATAGAAGGTCATAAGATCGTTATAAATAAACTTCTGCATGACAGGGAGAATATTTAGCTTCTTTTGCTCTGTAGCAAGTTTATCGTCATTATAACTGGAGTAGGGTTCACCATTGATCCATTTAATAGCCCTCTTTTGGATAGCAACAAACTGTTGAAGATGAGTTGCAGATTGAGGGGACCATATGACAGAACAATGTTCAAATATAGACCTAATTAACGCCAAATAGAACGATCTTTTCTGCCTTTTATCAGTAGTGAAATGACATGTTCTCTTAAGTAGTCCAAGTCTGGAGGTAGCTTTGGAAACAAGCGCTTTACATTGTGCACCCCAATTAAACCTGGAGTTTATTGCGACTCCTAAATCTGACTGAGAGGGCACAAAGTCAATATCACTTCCAGAAAGTTTATAGAAGAAGGTATTGAATGGCAAGTTATCCAGCACGTTTCTTTGCAGGGACACAGAGAGGGCTTTGCACTTTTGTGGGTGGAACTTCATTCGATTTCTCACTGACCAATCATACAATCTATTGATGTCATTTTGGATTATGTGATGGTCAGGGTAACCAAGAATCTCCCTCCAAATTTTAGTGTCATCTGCATAAAGGGCGATATTGGTGCCTTCAGAGACACAGGAGAACATGTCATTTATAAATATTACAAACAATAGAGGGCCAAGTATAGAACCTTGAGGGACACCAGACCGAACTGGTAGAGAGGAAGACGTTTGGCCTCCTATCACTACTTGTTGTTGTCGCCCCTCAAGATAGGACTTGATAAATTTAAGCATTAGTCCATCGACATTAAAAATATTCTTTAATTTACTTAAAATGAGGTCATGCGAAACGCTATCAAAAGCTTTCGCAAAATCAAAATATATTATATCAGTCCTGGACCTGTTGTTCAGTGCAAGTGCAAGATTGTCCGTGAAAGGTATCATTTGGGTTGTGCATGAACGTTCATTAACAAAACCGTGTTGTCGGTCATCCAACAGATCAGAACATGCAGCGTATAATGCAGTCTTTATGCACCTTTCAAAGACTTTCATTACAAGAGATGTTAACGAGATAGGCCTGTAGTTCTCAACCGAAGACTTATCGCCCTTTTTGTGCACTGGTACTACAAGTGCCAGCTTCCAATCAGGGGGTATGCATCCGCTTGAGAAAGACAGGTTAAATAAAACACTAAGTGGGTATGCAAGGCTTTGGGCACAGTTTTTGAGGACTTTCCCATGAATCCCATCAGGGCCAGGGGCCTTGTTAGGATTTAACTTTTTGAGAATCAACAGAACATCTTCTTTACTAAACACAAGACTGGAAAAACAATCATCACGAAAATCTATGTCAATGCCATAATCGCTCTCTTGAGAAAACTGCTCATAAAAATATTCGTTAAAAAGGGCAGCTTGATCAGATGGATTGTTTCGAAAGCGATTATGATATTTAACAGTTTCAGGGATCCTGGTTGACTTTGATTTAGATTTAACGTAGGTCCAGAATTTCTTGGAGATAAGAGCATCATCGGAGTCATCCTCAACACTGAGTCTCATTCTTTCGTCCATCATATTTTTAAATTTTGTTCGAAATGCACGAAACTTTTGTTTATGAGACTCAGAGTTGCTCCCTTTATGCCTTATTCTCCATTTCTCCTTATTTCGTAGGAGACGATCACATTCGGAGTCGTACCATGGGGGCTGGAACTGAGACTTAATGGTCTTTTTAGGGATCCATCGGTCACAGGCTGCATCAAGAACTCCTCTGAATCGACTCCAGGCAAGATAAGGATCATTACACTCAAATATACTATCCCAATCGATGCTAAATAACTCAGAATTCAGGCCCCTAAAATTACCTTTACTATAATTAAAGATCTTTCTTTTAGGCTGCTTAATATACTTGGTCTTAACATCAATGTCAAATGTGATACAAAAGTGGTCGGACATACACATTTCGTTTTGATCTAAAACTTTAACATTCTTAATAAGGTTCTGAATGTTAGTGAACACAAGATCTAAGGTGTTGCCTGACTTGTGAGTAGGGGAGCTAATAAGTTGTGTATGTCCGAGGTCATCAGTGAGAAAATTTACAAAGCTGGAATGTAGCTGGCAAGATGACTGACCATCTGGCCAGGAAATCGAAGCTAAATTAAAGTCCCCTACCAGAATGTGTCTTTGCAACTTTCTGGCAGATGCTAACGTAACAAAATGTTTCTTGAAAGATTCAAAATTATCTAAGCCAAGTGTTCCTACTCTATAGAATGTAGATATGCAAAAGTTTCTTCCACACTGAGTCTTAATTATGACTGATAATAATTCAGCTTGAACACTAACCTTTGAGAACTTTAGACTCGAGATATCAATGTCTGTTCTATGGGCAATCAGAACACCACCACCGTTTTTTCTGAATTTCTTGGGCTGGGTTGCATCCACTGGATGCGATCTTAAGGATCGATCAAGCCTAAATACTTTGTATTTGTCAGGGAGCACCTCATTACTGAGAATGGAATTTTTCAGCCATGTCTCGTTTAGAATAATGATGTGAGGCTTATGTTTGTAGATATAACCATGGAATTCATGTATCTTGGTCATATTTAGTGGTGGTGTTCCTGATGCTAGATCACGGGTATTAAGGAAACCATGGACATTATTGTAAACAACAGATAAATTTGGTCCAGGGTTCAGTAAGGAACAATTACAAATTACTATCAGGGAAATATTAAGGAGAGATAGAAAAACCAGACCACACCTAGACATGACCCCAAGCCAGCTGCTGGTAATATTAAAAAGCAACTTAACAGTCTGTTTCGGTGACATGGTAGGTGACAGTTCGGTTTTTGTGGTAGATAGCAATTTTACAGAAATTGCAGCTAAGGCTGTCCCAATGCCCCTCTCCCCCCTGTACACAAGTTTAAAGTGTCTGAGAAAAATGGTACAAAATATTACCATAAAGTAAAGATTTATGGATGACCTCAAACATGGTACAGAGTGTATTTTAGGTTGGAGGGGAGCACCAGGGAGTATATTAGCATCGATAGTCAAAGAAAATAAATACAAAATAACATAAAAATAAAATATACCCAATAGAGCACATAACATATGACGAGACAGAAGACAGGACAACAAATTTTCCCCGTTACCTCTATTACTTTTACTGATGATAACATACCTAGAAAACATACCAGTTGCAACACGGTGTTGTTGAGCCGATATTCCCATGGAACTTTTAAGTATATTATTAACAGAATTGTGTCTCGCCGTTGTGTTTTGTTAGGTATTGTGCTATAATATGAAGTAACATACATTATGCTATCACTTCGTTTGAATACATATAAATAACATCCAAATGATCAGATCCAATAGGATACTGATGCAGACAATGAAAAATTGAAATATTGAATTGGATTACCACATCAGTATCCCATTGGATTAAACCACTTTGAGTGTATGATTCTGAGATAGAACTTTGCCAACACTGGCATCCCAGCCTTGGGGCTGGGATGAATATCATAAAAGCCCCTATTGTCACACTTAGGAAATAATCTCTCGTTTCTGTTTCCATAGCGGTCTAAGAATGCCCAAAAAACATCAAGGTAAAACAGTTTATGCCTAGAGCAGCGATCAAAGATCAAATTATTCATAGCACAAACATTACCAGGGATTTTCTCTTGTCCGTTGGGGTGGACTGGTGGAATAGCTTGTACAAAAACACGTGCATTTGGATAAAGTTTTTTTGCTGTCTTCATAAGGTCACTCACAGGGGTCTTGAGATGATTGACCCCCTCGGTACAGTACCGGATGTCGTTGGCACCGAAGCTTAAGAACAGTTTCTTTACCTGCACAAGAGGGTTCTTTGTATGAAAGGCCTCAATAGATTTCTGTATAGCTGAGATCTTAAGCCCACCCTTAGCTATGTTTGTGACAGTTTCTTTACCTCTACTGAGGCGATCAGCGTCCAATCGAGCAGCAAAGGAGTCACCAGCAATGAGAATGATGGACTTCTGATGTTTTTGAGAGTCTGTGATGGGGGCTTTTGGGGATACTTTATTAGGACTGTCGGATGTAGGAGAGGGAAGAATAGGAGATGAAGGGGAAGAGGAAGAGGAAGGTGTGGTTAACTTTCTGAAGGAGAGACTATACCTCCAACAAGTTTCATTGTCAGAAGGTGCAACTCCTGGGGCAATCCTGTGCCTCATGACTTGCTGTGCACCAGGCTTCATGATGTTCAGTGTGCCATTGGTGGCAGGGAGGGTGAAGTCTGCGTTAATCAACTCTTGGGCTGGCCTTGACCTAGAGGCCCTAGTTGTGCGTTTTTCTACTTGGGTTGTATCCAGTACAAACTCAAGTGACCGTGGAGCCCCTATTGAGTAAGTACAAATGGAGCTGGACTGTGATATTATTAGGTCTTCATCGTCTTTATGGAGGCTTAACTTAGCTTGCTGAGTGTCGTACCTAGTAACAAGGCAAGCATCCATGTTGTTGGTGGTGGAGGGGAGGTCATTAATAAGTCCCATCAACTTAAAGATGCTAGGGAAGTTGTTGATGGGATGTGGCTTGTTAACTATGTTACCAAAGCAGTAGTCTTCTGATGAAGGGCTTAGCCATAGGGTGTGGACTTTTTTAGATTTGCCTTCAAGATTCATTGAATCTAATTCATCTGTGATTTTCTTGAATAGATTTTCATCCATTCCAGGGAGGACTGGAATGTGCTCTACGAGCGCATGTGGGCTATACGAGACATTTTGAACAGTAGTTTCCTTCTTCGTTTTCTTTTCCTTCTTCTTTTCATCTAACCGTTCAATTTTTGAAGCAAGCTTTTCCTCTTTCAGACTGTCCAGGATACTCTCAGTGAGGAGGGTATGCATGTGTTGCTTTACTTCAAGAGATAAGTTTTGCAGTAAGGCGAGGAAGTTGGCGGGCAGTGTTGGCATCTTGTTGTGAAGTGTGGGAGGATCGGGAGGAGACTGGGTGATCCGGATAAGAGATCAACAGCAGGATGTTTCAGTGGCACCGTTATAAACCCTAGCAATCTGGATCTGAAACAGTCAATAGGCCAGAGATTTATAGTTCAGAGTGAAAAAATTTGAATTATAATGAACAGAGTTGTCGTAAAGAACTGTATAGCAGAAAAAAGAATGCAATACTTATCTAAGGGAGAAGTAGCTAAAAAGAGTTAACAAATTTCAAACATCACTAGATCTCTAACAATTAAACTAACCTCGTACCAGACCGCAGGAGCCCTGGCAGTACAAGACTACCAGGGCAATAGGAAGAAACGATTACCACCTCCACAACCTGCCATCTAACTCAGATCCATCACACCCAGGACACCGGCAGACTTTACTCCAACGGATTACTCATCGGTAGCCATGCCTAAATTATTTGTTATATAGTAGTGTTGAAAGTATTAAAACTGTGATGATCCTAGAATGAAAATCTCAGTCACGTTACTGCATGAACATTTAAAAGTCATCTATTAGCTTGGTTATTATTTATGATCCTTTGTTTTTTTTTTCAGGCTACAGATACTCCAAGGAGTAGCATGGAAAGCTATATTCATGAAGTGAGAGGTAATGACACACGATTATGTCGCACTGGATCATTGGTCTTGGTAGAACTGTCACGTCTCTCAGGTTGGAACAGCTAATTAAGTTCCATTTAAGTAAACAGTAAACACAAAGATATATTTTCAGCAAGTATATTCCATTTGATGATAATTGATTGACTGCAGGTTGATAGCTATACTGTAAAACATCAAATTCATCAAACCAAAATTACGAAACCAAAGAATTTGCATTGCTGTTTTGACCGCGGCACATACTTACCCCAAGGAGAGAAAAATGCATAACTTGTCAGAGTATTTGAAATTAATAAGTATTAACAATTAAGCCACACTTATTTCTAGCACATTATCCTGTGCAAAATGTGTGTAAAGTACATTTCCTCCATGGTTGTGCACATGTTCTTTCTTAAATTATTGGTTTAAGAATGGTGTAAAGCACTTTTTCATATTGAGAAATAGCCAGTGGCGTAACTAAGGGCCCCGCTGACCCCGCTGTGCAGGGGGCGCCATCTTAGGGGGGCGCAAAATCGTCGTTTGAATGTGGGACAATTTTGAAAAACTTAACTGAGATACTAGCAAAACTGCGCGTTTTGCTCTAGAAACACTTTTTTCTAGAAATTTTGCCAGCGTATCCTCTAAAATCACCTAATTTGTTCAATTTAGGGAGGGGCGCCAAAAGGGGAGGGGGCGCCAACAGGGGGCGCATTTTCGGCGGGGGCACCAACAGGCAACGTTACGCCACAGCAAATAGCGCTCTGATGTGAATAAAATGGTCCTAGAATTTGATGTTTCTCTGGTGGAATAGTTGATAAGACAGGAAGTATTTCGTAGCTAGAATTAAAATGGTTTAACTTTGTCAACCCCTCTAAATCAGTCAAACCATTATATTCCAGATAGAGAGAAGAGCGTTGTTATTTCGACCTTGATTATGGCACTGAGCTATTTTGTGACAAACTTTCCTTGGGTGGCATACATCCTCATTTACGTGTTTACTGGTACAAAGAGTACATTCATCATACTATCAGGTAACATTCTTGACAGTTTGAACATGGCAAGGCCAAGGGGGAAAATTTTTAAAGCGATAAGTTGTGAGCATGAGGGTTAAATAAGGAGAGAGTCTGCCAAAACATCTAGAATCTAATCGGTAGTTTATATTTTGTTATAGTGTTTAAAATATTATCACTACACTATCCCTGCATTCTATCACAGGTGGAAATAAAGAAGCTGAGATGTATTTGTACAACTGGTATTATGCAGCTCATGCACTATCGGGATTGGTAAATGCAGTAGCCCAGGTTTGCTTTCTGTGGAGTTTTGAACAATTTTAAAATTATATCGAGCATGATCACACTGAACCCTCTTAGTCTCACATGTTTTTTGACACAATCTTACCGCAATCAGATAATTGGAAATATGATAGCAAGTGTGTTGTGTGTAGTAGCAAGTACTGTATATTTGAAGTCATCATTCCAAGCAGGTTGAGATAACCTGTTCTGGTTGATGCCATCTTATCATGCACATTCTACCATACATTTGGTGATGACACTCACGTCAATTCCATAATTAGACTAAATTTATAATTTAATTTAATTCAATCAACCAGATTGCCTGTTGTAAAGAACTCAACAAGCCAATCGTTAAACTGTTCCGGAGGTTTGAAGAGACTGACTGAAGTACAGTGCTGGACTGCCAATCGAGAGAATAGAGCAGTGAGTGGACTTAATGAACAAAAATTCCGTGAGATACAAGTCGTGGTGACATTTTAGAAAAATATTTAAATTATATTTTGCATTAATTCAATTTTCTTTTTCCTCCATTTTCAATTTTGAATTAGATTTTAAATTGTTATGAAATGAAATTACATTGCTTTCGTGATATTATGATAGGTTGACATTAACAACATAGGATATGGTTATTACCATGACCAAAACAATTTTAACAAACAATTTATCTAGTCATGCCATCACACATCCTACTGAACATCGTATGTTGCAGAATTGTTAATTTTATCTATATCATTCGTGGAATAATCTGTTACCATTTTACTGCTACCACGTCAAATCAACAAATGCGAATACCCGCAAGAACCGCAATTACCTGGGGACCCCAGGCTATTATGTACATAAACATAAAGATTCGGTGGAATGACAGGCTGAGCGCCGCCCAGTAAGAACCGCGAAAGATTGACGAGTATGAATGAATACAAAATTGCAAAAAGAAATAAATGGCCTAAATGGTGTCAAAATAAATAAATATTGTTGTCTGTTGACACTATTTTAGGGTTAAACAGGTTTCTGCTACAGTTTTTTACTAGCTGTTCAGTGTTCAACCGACGATTGATATTTGGCAAGGAAACGAATAAAACTAAAAATTGTGATAGGGTGCAGGTGTGCACTTTTTCATTTATCAAAATAAAAGTGTAACAATTTATAATTTAATATTTGATGATTTTTTTAAAATCTGAACTTAATTATAAATATTAAAGATTTTCGTATCATTTATAAAGTCATAAAACATAAATTGCGCACATTTGAACAACGTATCTTTTCAAATTTTCAACGTCGAACGTAGCTTTTCAGTGCGATGCAGACAGCATGGCTAATATTAAATACTAGTGGACTCTATGCAGCTCTCCCAGCGCCCCTAATTTTACTGATCTGGAGGTCACATTTTATTGAGCCAGTACAGGCTAATATTAAATACTAGTGGACTCTATGCAGCTCTCCCAGCGCCCCTAATTTTACTGATATGGAGGTCACATTTTATTGAGCCAGTACAGGCTAATATTAAATACTAGTGGACTCTATGCAGCTCTCCCAGCGCCCCTAATTTTACTGATCTGGAGGTCACATTTTATTGAGCCAGTACAGGCTAATATTAAATACTAGTGGACTCTATGCAGCTCTCCCAGCGCCCCTAATTTTACTGATCTGGAGGTCACATTTTATTGAGCCAGTACAGGCTAATATTAAATACTAGTGGACTCTATGCAGCTCTCCCAGCGCCCCTAATTTTACTGATCTGGAGGTCACATTTTATTGAGCCAGTACAGGCTAATATTAAATACTAGTGGACTCTATGCAGCTCTCCCAGCGCCCCTAATTTTACTGATCTGGAGGTCACATTTTATTGAGCCAGTACAGGCTAATATTAAATACTAGTGGACTCTATGCAGCTCTCCCAGCGCCCCTAATTTTACTGATCTGGAGGTCACATTTTATTGAGCCAGTACAGGCTAATATTAAATACTAGTGGACTCTATGCAGCTCTCCCAGCGCCCCTAATTTTACTGATCTGGAGGTCACATTTTATTGAGCCAGTACAGGCTAATATTAAATACTAGTGGACTCTATGCAGCTCTCCCAGCGCCCCTAATTTTACTGATATGGAGGTCACATTTTATTGAGCCAGTACAGGCTAATATTAAATACTAGTGGACTCTATGCAGCTCTCCCAGCGCCCCTAATTTTACTGATCTGGAGGTCACATTTTATTGAGCCAGTACAGGCTAATATTAAATACTAGTGGACTCTATGCAGCTCTCCCAGCGCCCCTAATTTTACTGATCTGGAGGTCACATTTTATTGAGCCAGTACAGGCTAATATTAAATACTAGTGGACTCTATGCAGCTCTCCCAGCGCCCCTAATTTTACTGATCTGGAGGTCACATTTTATTGAGCCAGTACAGGCTAATATTAAATACTAGTGGACTCTATGCAGCTCTCCCAGCGCCCCTAATTTTACTGATCTGGAGGTCACATTTTATTGAGCCAGTACAGGCTAATATTAAATACTAGTGGACTCTATGCAGCTCTCCCAGCGCCCCTAATTTTACTGATCTGGAGGTCACATTTTATTGAGCCAGTACAGGCTAATATTAAATACTAGTGGACTCTATGCAGCTCTCCCAGCGCCCCTAATTTTACTGATCTGGAGGTCACATTTTATTGAGCCAGTACAGGCTAATATTAAATACTAGTGGACTCTATGCAGCTCTCCCAGCGCCCCTAATTTTACTGATCTGGAGGTCACATTTTATTGAGCCAGTACAGGCTAATATTAAATACTAGTGGACTCTATGCAGCTCTCCCAGCGCCCCTAATTTTACTGATCTGGAGGTCACATTTTATTGAGCCAGTACAGGCTAATATTAAATACTAGTGGACTCTATGCAGCTCTCCCAGCGCCCCTAATTTTACTGATCTGGAGGTCACATTTTATTGAGCCAGTACAGGCTAATATTAAATACTAGTGGACTCTATGCAGCTCTCCCAGCGCCCCTAATTTTACTGATCTGGAGGTCACATTTTATTGAGCCAGTACAGGCTAATATTAAATACTAGTGGACTCTATGCAGCTCTCCCAGCGCCCCTAATTTTACTGATCTGGAGGTCACATTTTATTGAGCCAGTACAGGCTAATATTAAATACTAGTGGACTCTATGCAGCTCTCCCAGCGCCCCTAATTTTACTGATCTGGAGGTCACATTTTATTGAGCCAGTACAGGCTAATATTAAATACTAGTGGACTCTATGCAGCTCTCCCAGCGCCCCTAATTTTACTGATATGGAGGTCACATTTTATTGAGCCAGTACAGGCTAATATTAAATACTAGTGGACTCTATGCAGCTCTCCCAGCGCCCCTAATTTTACTGATCTGGAGGTCACATTTTATTGAGCCAGTACAGGCTAATATTAAATACTAGTGGACTCTATGCAGCTCTCCCAGCGCCCCTAATTTTACTGATATGGAGGTCACATTTTATTGAGCCTATGCAGTATATGCAATTCTGTTTTAGACAGTCAATTTATTTAAAAAAGGTCTCACCCTCTAAAAAACTTCCGTTGGAAATGTTTCTATTAATTTCACATTGGAAAACTTTTCATTGTGTTTGACCTCAACTTAGATGTATTTGTTTTTTTTGCTATTTTTTAGCAACTCCAATTCTCTTTTGTAGAGCTGATTCTTGTTATATAGAAGTACACTCGATACAGTTATCTTATATAATATGAAAATATATTGAACAGCCAAACTACTGGTATATCTTTATATTGGGAAGAAAAATAATACAAGTTCTAGTATTCTTTTAAAAATAGCCGTTCATAACATTTACTTCATTTTAGGTATGTGTGTGTGAAACATCAGAACTGAATAATGGACCAGAGAATTCAGAGATCTTTGGTTACCTGTTTCCGGTTTCGTCGGTTCACACTTCACATTGCTGCGTTCCTGACCTAGCTTCACCTGCATCAGTAGATCATATTATAATATGCATTATAGACTATAGTTATACAGCTTGAATTTGAAAGAGCTACATGGTCGTTGTTTCGAGTGCTTTTTCATCTGCTGTGATGAATTGGCAGACAGCATCAACGGTTACCAACATAATAGGTGCATTGCAAGTTGTGCAATGCTGAATGCATACGTTTCGTCAGTGACTTCCTTCTGCCTCATTGATGCGAAACTGATAATAAACATGCAAGAGAATACAGCTATAGTTACTCTGGACTGCCATGATAGAAACATTGAAACAGATATTGACTGGCTTTAGGTATGTGAGACGTAAGTATTGAAACCTCAAATTGTTATGATCAGGTTCAACATACTTGCTATGATCCTTTATATAATATCAATATATTATATAAAATATAATATATTACATTGTATATTAATCTTGATATAAAATCTTTGCTTTTTGATGATTGTAAGATGTTCTGTTTCGTTGTAACCTTGTCCCCTACATAATTATACTAGAAAACCCGTGGTCACAGGGAGGAAGCTAATACTATTCTTTGGTAGTCAGTTTCTATCGCATCAAAAAAATATTCATCACAACCGAAGATACAGCCAATTAAAATATAGCTCGCACTTAACACCACGTAATAACAAAAACCGATCAAAATGCCTCTCTCAAATCCTTGCACGTGCACGTGGGAACAACAATCTTCGTTACCATGGTTACTATGCAACTTCCTATTTCTCATCTAATTTGCACGTGGGCGGTCGTACAGACAGAACGATTCTCTGAACTATAGTAGAGATAATAGTACATCATTACTTCCATTTTTCAGGTTTTTATTGGTGTTGCAAACGATGTAACGATCACTAAATTCTGTGCCTATGTGAGATTTGTTGGTTCATCGAATAACATCAAACTTACAGTGTGAGTAATTCAACTATCATGCACTTCATATTTTATGTCCCCCTACTCATTGCTCACTCTCTGTCTTCATCAGTGTTACTCTACATTTCTCTCAGTAGTTACTCTTCCACTCAGTATTAACTCTCTGTCTTCATCAGTGTTACTCTACATTTCTCTCTGCAGTTATTCTTCCACTCAGTATTAACTCTCTGTCTTCATCAGTGTTACTCTATATTTCCCTCAGTAGTTATTCTCCCAATCAGTGTTAACTCTCTATCTTCATCAGTGTTACTCTAGACATTTCGTTCAGAAGTTATTCTCCCACTCAGTATTAACTCTCTGTCTTCGTCAGTGTTACTCTATATTTCCCTCAGTAGCTACTCTCCCACTCAGTATTAACTCTCTGTCTTCATCAGTGTTATTCTACATTTCCCTCAGTAGTTACTCTCACACTGAGAGTTAACTCTCTGTCTTCGTCAGTGTTACTCTATATTTCGCTCAGTAGTTATTCTCCCACTCAGTATTAACTCTCTGTCTTCGTCAGTATTACTCTACATTTCTCTCAGTAATTATTCTCCCACTCAGTATCAACTCTCTGTCTTCATCAGTGTTACTCTACATTTCTCTCAGTAGTTATTCTCCCACTCAGTATTAACTCTAGCTCTCTGTCTTCATCAGTGTTACTCTACATTTCTCTCAGCAGTTATTCTTCCACTCAGTATTAACTCTCTGTCTTCGTCAGTGTTACTCTATATTTCCCTCAGTAGTTATTCTCCCAATCAGTGTTAACTCTCTATCTTCATCAGTGTTACTCTAGACATTTCCTTCAGAAGTTAATCTCCCACTCGACTCAGTATTAACTCTCTGTCTTCGTGAGTGTTACTCTATTATATTTCCCTCAGTAGCTACTCTCCCACTCAGTATTAACTCTCTGTCTTCATCAGTGTTATTCTACATTTCCCTCAGTATAGTTACTCTCACACTGAGAGTTAACTCTCTGTCTCTATCAGTGTAACTCTACATTTCTCTCAGTAGTTACTCTTTCACTCAGTTTTAACTCTCTGTCGTCATCAGTGTTACTCTACATTTCTCTCATCTTAGTTATTCTCCCACTCAGTATTAACTCTCTGTCTTCGTCAGTGTTACTCTATATTTCCCTCAGTAGTTACTATCACACTGAGAGTTAACTCTCTGTCTTCGTCAGTGTTATTCTACATTTCCCTCAGTAGTTACTCTCACACTGAGAGTTAACTCTCTGTCTTCGTCAGTGTTACTCTATATTTCGCTCAGTAGTTATTCTCCCACTCAGTATTAACTCTCTGTCTTCGTCAGTATTACTCTACATTTCTCTCAGTAATTATTCTCCCACTCAGTATCAACTCTCTGTCTTCATCAGTGTTATTCTACATTTCTCTCAGTAGTTATTCTCCCACGCAGTATTAACTCTAGCTCTCTGTCTTCATCAGTGTTACTCTACATTTCTCTCAGCAGTTATTCTTCCACTCAGTATTAACTCTCTGTCTTCGTCAGTGTTACTCTATATTTCCCTCAGTAGTTATTCTCCCAATCAGTGTTAACTCTCTATCTTCATCAGTGTTACTCTAGACATTTCCTTCAGAAGTTAATCTCCCACTCGACTCAGTATTAACTCTCTGTCTTCGTGAGTGTTACTCTATTATATTTCCCTCAGTAGCTACTCTCCCACTCAGTATTAACTCTCTGTCTTCATCAGTGTTATTCTACATTTCCCTCAGTATAGTTACTCTCAGGGGGGGGGGGGGGGGGGGTCCGTAGCAATTTTTGGCAACTTTCACCTAAATTTACAAAATTTCCGTAATTAAAAGGTTGCCAAAAGTTGCCAAAAGTTTCCAAAAATAATTAAATTCGGAAAACAAAATTCTGTTGAAAACAGTTGCTAATTGGCTCCTAATTATCACTTCTAAAGCACCTTTAAGTGCCTTAGAAGTGATAAAAAGTGATAAAAAGAGGGGGGGCTCATGTTTTTTGTCCGTTTGGTACCCTATATTTTCAAAACGGACAAAAAATAGAGCGGACAAAAACGGACAAAAAATAACAAAAATGGAAATAACATTTAGATGCTTCCTCCTCCTCCTCCTCTTCCTCCTCTTCCTCCTACTCCTCTTCCTCCTCCTCAGTCCTCCTCCTGGGTCCTCCTCCTGGGTCCTCCTCCTCCTTCTCCTCTTCAGTCCTTTACCTCCTCCTCCTCCTCAGTCTTCCTCCTCCCTGTCAGTCCTCCTCCTCAGTCAACCTCCTCAGCCATCCTCCTCAGTCCTCCTCGGTCCTCCTCCTCAGTCCTCCTCCTCCCCCTCCTCCTCCTCCCCCTCCTACTCATTCCTCCTCCTTTTCATCCTCCTCCTCTTCAGTCCTCAATCCTCCTCCTCAGTATTCCTTCTCATCGTTCTCCTTAGTCCTCCTCCTCTTCCTCCTCCTCAGTCCTCCACCTGGGTCCTCCTCCTGGGTCCTCCTCCTCCTCCTCAGTCCTCCTCCTCAGTCATCCTCCTCAGTCCTCCTCTTATATCCTCCTCCTGGGTCATCCTGATCCTCCTCCTCCTCATCAATCCTTTTCACCAGTCCTTTTTCTTCTCCTCCTCCTCCTTAGTCCTCCTCATCCTCCTCATCCACCTCATTCGCCTCCTCATCATTCCTCATCAGTCATCCTCCTCCTCCTCCTCCTTCTCCTCTTCAGTCCTTTACCTCCTCCTCCTCCTCAGTCTTCCTCCTCCTCCTCCTCCCTGTCAGTCCTCCTCCTCAGTCAACCTCCTCAGCCATCCTCCTCAGTCCTCCTCCTCCCCTCCTCCTCCTCCCCCTCCTTTCAGTCATCCTCCTTTTCATCCTCCTCCTCTTCAGTCCTCCTTAGTCCTCCTCCTCCTCCTCCTCACTCCTCCTCCTCATCGTTTTCCTTAGTCCTCCTCCTCAGTCCTCCTCAGTCCTCCTCCTCAGTCCTCCCCAGTCCCCCTCCTCCTCCTAGTCAGTCCTCCTCCTCAGTTCTCCTCAGTCCTCCTCCTTCTCCTCCTCCTCTCCTTAGTCCTCCTCATCCTCCTCATCCACCTCCTTCCCCTCCTCATCATTCCTCATCAGTCGTCCTCCTCCGCCTCCCCTCCTCCTCCTCAGTCCCCCTCTTCAGTCCTCCTCCTCAGCCCTCATCCTCCTTCTCCTCAGTCCTCCTCAGTTTTACTCCTCCTCCTCCTCCCTCTCAGTCATCCTCCTCAGCCATCCCCCTCAGTCCTCCTCCTCCGTCCTCAGTCCTCATCCTCATCAGTCCTCCTCCGTCCCCCTCCTCAGTCCTCCCCCAGTCCCCCTCCTCCTCCTCATATTTAGTCCTCCTCCTCCTCAGTTCTCCTCAGTCCTCCTCCTACTCAGTCTTCTTCCTCCTCAGTCATCCTCCTCAGTCCTCCTCATGGGTCCTCCTCCTGGGTCCTCCTCAGTCCTCTTCCTCCTCCCCTCCTCAGTCATCCTCCTACTCCTACTCCTCAGTCCGAAATACTCCTCAGTTCTCCTGATCCTCCTCTTCAGTCCTCCTCCTCCTCATCAGTCCGCCTCCTCATTAATTCCTCTTCACCAGTCCTCCTTCTCCTCCTTCTCCTTAGTCCTCCTCATCCTCCTCATCCACCTCCTTCGCCTCCTCATCATTCCTCATCAGTCATCCTCCTCAGTGCTCCTCCGCCTCCCTCCTCCTCAGTCCCCCTCTTCAGTCCTACTCCTCAGTCCTCCTCAGTCCTCATCCTCCTTCTCCTCAGCCATCCTCCTCAGTCCTCCTCCTCCTCCTCAGTCCTCCTCCTCCTCCTCAGTCCTCATCCTCCTCCTCAGTCCTCCTCATATTTCTCCTTAGTCCTCCTCCTCCTCAGTCCTCCTTAGTCCCCCTCCTCAGTCCTCCTCAGTCCTCATCCTCCTTCTCCTCAGTCCTCCTCAGTTTTACTCCTCCTCCTCCCTCTCAGTCATCCTCCTCAGCCCTCCTCCTCAGTCCTCCTCCTCAGTCCTCATCCTCCTCCTCAGTCCTCCTCATATTTCTCCTTAGTCCTCCTCCTCCTCAGTCCTCCTTAGTCCCCCTCCTCACTCCTCAGTCCTCCCCAGTCCTCCTCCTATTCCGTCCTCCTCCTCCTCCTCAGTTCTCCTTAGTCCTCCTCCTTCTCAGTCCTCCTCCTCCTCCTCCTCAGTCCTCCTCCTCCTTAGTCCTCCTCCTTCTCAGTCCTCCTCCTCCTCCTCCTCAGTCCTCCTCCTCCTTAGTCATCCTCCTCAGTCCTCCGCCTCCTCCTCCTCCTCAGTCCTCCTCCTGGGTCAACCTGATCCTCCTGGGTCATCCTCCTACTCTTACTCCTCAGTCCTCCTCCTCCTCCTTATCAGTCCTCCTCCTCCTCCTCATCAATCCCATCCCAGTCCTCTTTCTCCTCCTCCATTAGTCCTCCTCATTCTCCTCATCCACCTTCTTCCCCTCCTCACCAGTCATCAGTCATCCTTCTCAATCCTCCTCCGCCTCCCCTCCTCTTCCTCAGTCCCCCTCTTCAGTCCTCCTCCTCCTTCTCCTCAGTCCTCCTCAGTTTACTCCTCCTCCCTCTCAGTCATCCCCCTCAGCCATCCTCCTCAGTCCTCCTCCTCCTCCTCAGTCCTCATCCTCCTCATCCTCCTCCTCAGTCCTCCTCCTCAGTCATCCTCCTCAGTCCTCCTCCTCCTCCTATATCCTCGTCCTGGGTCATCCTGATCCTCCTCCTCATCAATCCTTTTCACCAGTCCTCTTTCTTCTCCTCCTCCTCCTTAATCCTCCTCATCCTCCTCATCCACCTCATTCTCCTCATCATTCCTCATCAGTCATCCTCCTCAGTCCTCCTCCTCCTCAGTCTCCCTCTTCAGTCCTCTTCCTCTGTCCTCCTCCTCCTGTCCTCCTCAGTTCTCCTCAGTCCTCCTCCTCCTCATCAGTCCTCCTCCTCCTCCTCATTAATCCTCTTCACCAGTCCTCCTTCTCCTCCTCCTTCTCCTTAGTCCTCCTCATCCACCTCCTTCGCCTCCTCATCATTCCTCATCAGTCATCCTCCTCAGTCCTCCTCCGCCTCCCCTCCTCCTCCTCAGTCCTCCTCAGTCGTCATCCTCCTTCTCCTCAGTCCTCCTCAGTTTTACTCCTCCTCCTCCCTCTCAGTCATCCTCCTCAGCCATCCTCCTCAGTCCTCCTCCTCCTCAGTCCTCATCCTCCTCCTCAGTCCTCCTCATATTTCTCCTTAGTCCTCCTCCTCCTCAGTCCTCCTTAGTCCCCCTCCTCAGTCCTCCTCAGTCCTCATCCTCCTTCTCCTCAGTCCTCCTCATATTTCTCCTTAGTCCTCCTCCTCCTCAGTCCTCCTTAGTCCCCCTCCTCAGTCCTCCCCAGTCCCCCTCCTCCTCCTCCTATTCCGTCCTCCTCCTCCTCCTCAGTTCTCCTCAGTCCTCCTCCTTCTCAGTCCTCCTCCTCCTCCTCCTCAGTCCTCCTCCTCCTTAGTCATCCTCCTCAGTCCTCTGCCTCCTCCTCCTCCTGGGTCCTCCTCCTGGGTCATCCTGATCCTCCTGGGTCATCCTCCTACTCCTACTCCTCAGTCCTCCTCCTCCTCCTCCTTATCAGTCCTCCTCCTCCTCCTCATCAATCCCCATCACCAGTCCTCTTTCTCCTCCTCCTTAGTCCTCCTCATTCTCCTCATCCACCTACTTCCCCTCCTCACCAGTCATCAGTCATCCTTCTAATTCCTCCTCCGCCTCCCCTCCTCTTCCTCAGTCCACCTCTTCAGTCCTCCTCCTCCTTCTCCTCAGTCCTCCTCAGTTTACTCCTCCTCCTCCCTCTCAGTCATCCCCCTCAGCCATCCTCCTCAGTCCTCCTCCTCCTCCTCAGTCCTCATCCTCCTCAGTCCTCCTCCTTCTCCTCTTACATCCTCCTCCTGGGTCATCCTGATCCTCCTCCTCCTCATCAATCCTTTTCACCAGTCCTCTTTCTTCTCCTCCTCCTCCTTAGTCCCCCTCATCCTCCTCATGAATCTACCTCATTCTCCTCATCATTCCTCATCAGTCATCCTCCTCAGTTCTCCTCCGCCTCCCCTCCTCCTCCTCAGTCTCCCTCTTCAGTCTTCTTCCTCTGTCCTCCTCCTCCTTCTCCTCAGTCCTCCTCAGTTTTACTCCTCCTCCTCCCCTTCCCGTTCTCCTCAGTTCTCCTCAGTCCTCCTCTTCCTCCTCCTCAGTCCTCCTCCTCATCTTTCTCCTCAGTCTTCCTCCTCATCTTTCTCCTCAGTCCTCCTCCTCCTCCTCAGTCCTTCTCCTCTTCCACCTCCTCAGTCCTCCTCCTCCTCCTCAGTCCTCCCCCAGCCACCCTCATCCTCATCCTCAGTCCTCTTCCTGCTCCTCCTCTTGGGTCCTCCTCCTTGTTCCTCCTTCTCCTCCTCAGTCCTTCTCCTTCTCCTCCTCTGTCCTCCTCCTCAGTTATCCTCCTTAGTCCTTCTCCTCCTCCTCCTCCTTAGTCCTTCTCCTCCTCCTCCTCCTCCTCAGTCCTCCTCCTTCTCCTCACCAGTCCTCCTCAGTCCTCCTTCTCAGTTCTCTTCATCCACCTCCTTCTCCTCCTCATCAGTCCTCTTAAGTCCTCCTCCTCAGTCCTCCTCCTCCTCCTCAATTCTCCTCCTCAGTCCTCCTCCTCAGTCCTCCTCCTCAGTCCTCCTCCTCCTCGTCCTTAGTCCTCCTCATCAGTCCTCCTCCTCCTTCTCCTCCTCAGTCCTCCTCATCAGTCCTCCTCCTCCTTCTCCTCCTCAGTCCTCGTCCTCCTCCTGGGCCCTTCTCCTCCTCAGTCCTCCTCCTCCTTCTCCTCCCCAGTCCTTCTCCTCTTCCTCCTCCTTAGTCCTCCTCCTCCTCAGTCCTCCCCCAGTCACCCTCATTCTCCCCCAAGTCATCCTTATCCTCCTCATCAGTCCTCCTTCTCCTCCTCAGTCCTCCTCTTCAAGCCTCCTCCTCAGTCCTCCTCCTCCTCCTCCTCGTCCTGGGTCCTCCTTCTCCTCTTCAGTCCTTCTCCTTCTCCTCCTCCTCAGTCCTCCTTCTCCTCATCAGTCCTTCTCCTCAGTCATCCTGCTCCTGGGTCCTCCTCCTCCTCTTCATAGGTCCTCCTCCTCCTCCTCAGTCCTTCTCCTCCTCCTCCTCCTCAGTCATCTTTCTCCTCTTCTCCTTAACCTTCCTCCTTCACCTCCTTCTCCTTATCATTCCTCATCAGTCATCCTCCTCAGTCCTCCTCCGCCTCCCCTCTTCCTCCTCAGTCCCCCTCCTCAGTCCTCATCCTCAGTCTCCCCAATACTCCTCCTCCTCAGTCCTCCTCCTCATCTTTCTCCTCAGTCCTCCCCGAGTCCTCCTCCTCCTCCTCAGTCCTCGGTTCTCCTCAGTTCTCCTCCTTCTCAGTCCTCCTCCTCCTCAGTCCTCCTCGGTATCTAAAATTCTGGGGTAAAGTTAACGGGAAATCACTATTTTTGGCAACTTTTGGCAATTTTTGGCAATTTTTGGCAACCTTTCACATGAATTTTCAAAATTTCCAAAAAAAGAGGTTGCCAAAAATTCCCAAAAATTGCTACGGACCCCCCCCCCCCCCCCCCCTCTCACACTGAGAGTTAACTCTCTGTCTCTATCAGTGTAACTCTACATTTCTCTCAGTAGTTACTCTTTCACTCAGTTTTAACTCTCTGTCGTCATCAGTGTTACTCTACATTTCTCTCATCTTAGTTATTCTCCCACTCAGTATTAACTCTCTGTCTTCGTCAGTGTTACTCTATATTTCCCTCAGTAGTTACTATCACACTGAGAGTTAACTCTCTGTCTTTGTCAGTGTTACTCTATATTTTGCTCAGTAGTTATTCTCCCACTCAGTATTAACTCTCTGTCTTCGTCAGTATTACTCTACATTTCCCTCAGTAGTTATTCTCCCACTCAGTATTAACTCTGTCTTCGTCAGTGTTACTATATATTTCCCTCAGTAGCTACTCTTCCACTCAGTATTAACTCTCTGTCTTCATCAGTGTTATTCTACATTTCCCTCAGTACTCAGTAGTTACTCTCACACTGAGAGTTAACTCTCTGTTAACTTCTCTGTCTTTCCCTCAGTAGTTATTCTCCCAATCAGTGTTAACTCTCTATCTTCATCAGTGTTACTCTAGACATTTCCTTCAGAAGTTATTCCCTCACTCAGTATTAACTCTCTGTCTTTGTCAGTGATACTCTACATTTCCCTCATGCTCAGTAGTTACTCTCCCACTAAGTATTACCTCTGTCTTCATCAGTGTTATTCTATATTTCCCTCAGTAGCTACTCTCCCACTCAGTATTAACTCTCTGTCTTCATCAGTGTTATTCTACATTTCCCTCAGTACTCAGTAGTTACTCTCACACTGAGAGTTAACTCTCTGTTAACTTCTCTGTCTTTCCCTCAGTAGTTATTCTCCCAATCAGTGTTAACTCTCTATCTTCATCAGTGTTACTCTAGACATTTCCTTCAGAAGTTACTCTCCCATTTAGTGGTAACTCTCTGTCTTCATCAGTGTTACTCAACGTTTCCTTCATTAATTACTCTTCCACTAAACTTCTCTGGGATTGGTGGAAAAAGGAGAGAAAACTTCGACTGAAATACGATAAGGGTGAGTTAAAAGTTTCAAACCCGCTTAAAACGACGACACTAACTTGGTGCTATATCACTACATAATATGTGCAAGGCAAATTTCTGGAGAATCGAGTATTTTTTTGTAATAATTTGAATTATAAAGCGACAAAATATTATGTGTTCTCTCTTGGTTTGATTTTTTGAACAACAGCCAGTAATTTTAGAAGGTAAACGGTCAAGCAAAGTGTGCAAGGTCGTTGATGGAGTATTCTATGTGAAATCCTCTCACCGGTCTGAGCCCCACCAACTGAACATCAGAGGACCAACTTGCACCTGCAGACATATTTTTCAAGCTATTGATGATGGTTTAATGAAATGCAATGGGAGGACCTACCTGAATATTACAGAAACATACTGTTCTTCGTAAAAGATAAAGGTCTGTTAAATTGATCTGTATGCATGTTTACATTCCAATTTGAATAGACAAGACAAAATTGAGGTTCATAACTCGTTCATGTGCTATGGCAGTGCGTCCGCGTCGATGTAGGAGGTGTGGAGCCTGCTAGTAGAGAAAATATGAAGTTTCCAACAGTAAATATTATTATCAATATCAAAGGCAGGGCATTACTTCGACCTCCGAGGCGAGGTATCCGTGTGGACCCTGGTTGTTATCAGGGTTGGAAAGACAAAGATAATTTTGTCTGTTAAAGTGGGTTATCACTCTCTGCCATCAGACTCATAAATCACATCTCCGCAGGGTTTGCCAGGTTTTCCCTATTGCTTTGCTTCCAATTCTTATAATAGTCAAAATATAAAATCCGATATTATTTTTGCAGGAAGTGATATTGGGATATGGCCAGCTGATGCAGATGTAAACAAATGCTGCGATTATCCAGCATCAGAAGACGAGGATGAAGAAGTAGAAGATGATGAGGTTGGAGGAAATGGGGATAAAAGAAAGAAGAAACGGGACATAGACTATAAAGGAGATTGGCGGGAGCTTTCAAACAGAATAACTTCCTTCGTTAATGATCCTGAGTTTGACGTGATGGACGATGATGTCTGTGCATTATTATATAAGAAACTGTCAGATACCGTCAATGATGTGGCATCCTATATTTACAAAAGAAACTAAATTAGATAACATAGATAAGATAATGTTTGATAATATATTACTTTAAAAGCCGTGCAATCATTTTAGATATTAGATATTAAACTAACCATATTATGATATTCTCCGTCTAACTATTCGATCTGTCTCCATCTCACTATTCAATCGGTCTCAACGTTCATTCTCTGTTTAACTATTCAATCTCTGTCTCAGTGTTCATTTTCTTGTTTAACTATTCAATCTTTGTCTCAGCGTTCATTCTCTGTCTCGACATTTATTCTCCGTCTGACTATTTAATCTGTCTCAATGTTCATTCTCTGTCTCGACGTTCATTCTCCGTCTCACTATTCAATCTGTCTCAATGTTCATTCTCTGTCTCGACGTTCATTCTCCGTCTCACTATTCAATCTGTCTCGACGTTCATTATTTGTTTAACTATTCAATCTCTTTCTCAGTGATCATTCTTTGTTTAACTATTAAATCACTGTTCATTCCTGTCTCGACGTTAATTCTCCGTCTCATTATTCAATCTCTGCATCAGTGTTCATTCTCTATTTTAGAGTCAATTCCCTGTCTTACCTATCAATCTTTCTCGGTGTTCATTCCCTGTCTGACTGTTCAATTTCTGTCTCACTGTCCATTCTCTGTCTCGCTGTTCAATCTTCGTGTTTCTTTCAAAGTGTTACAGTGACAAGGAGACCGAATGATATTGTTGTAAAATAAAAAGCTTGTCCGCTTTAGTTATAGTGATATTAAAACATATACAACACCATGTATTATGAAATTTTAGATTTTGTTACAAAATATGGACAGTGAATTTGATGTTGTTGTCTAATAATACACGACGTGAGGCGCGGCGACATTATAAATTTTAGAATTGCCCGCGCATTTTAGTACTTTGCCGCGGCTCCACTAGTATTTAACGTTTACCAGACAGCATTACTGCGTGCCGTGGCTGCGCCGCGCACAAAATAATGCATTATGCTGTACTACATTCATTATTATTTTAGCAAAGCTGTAATATATAAATTAGAAAATGCCGCGCAAAAATACTATTTTGCGCCGCGTATGAACCATGAACGTTCTGACGCAAAAGTAAACATTTTGACACGATACACTACTGAACCGCGCTTGTTTCACAAATAAAATATACTTTGCCGCCTTCGGCGGTCGCGCGCTACTGCAAGCAAGAGGGTTACTGGGCCGCGCTCAGCCTGTCATTCCGCCTAATCTCTATTAATAGCCTGAGGTCCCCAGGTAAGCAAGAGGGCTTTGGTTATAGCAACCGTTAAATCGGCAGTCATGCACCATTTGCTCTATCCAAAGCCCTTGCGCTAGCACTAGCCTCACGGCGGGCACTTATTTCTTGACTTGTGAAATAAGTGCGCCCGAATTGGCGCGAAAGCACATGGTTAAGTGAAATGCACCATTGGGCAACGCCGAACTGCGAAGGATTGAAATCGTCAATCAAGTAAACATTGTTCATTAATTTATTGTTTTGAAAATTTCACTGTAATATAAATAAATTAAAATTTTGTTTGCTTATTGCTCTAACCAGAGCCCTTTCGCTTGCAGTAGCGCGCGACCTACTTGTGAAACAAGCGCGTCACGCAGTACGCGTAGACACATGGCTATGTGAAGTTTGCTTTTAAACACGAAATAATTTTGAATTAATAGAAAAATTAAAATTAAGTTTTTAAAAAATTTATCAATGATGATCGTAATTGACGATACTGCAATGCATGTTGTAACGAGTTGCTTACGATTTCGTGATATCAAAGTATAAATATTGCTTATACTGTAACCCTAAACCCGGCATTCATTTTGCATTCCACTGTTCATGCGTCGCAGTTAAAGCAATGGGTTTTTTGTTCTGCGACTGTGTTTCCTCGGTGGGCCGACAGGTTTTTGTTGTGTAGTAGTGCTGGGGAAAAAACGCTTAAACTATCAATGAGAGTAGTGCCACAGTTTCTGTGGTAAAAACAAATTTATAGTTAAACGTTATATATTGTAGAAGGGCATGATTTACTCACATCACTAAGCATCTGGATGTAATGGATAATGTAATGGATAATGTAATGGATAATGTAATGGATAATGTAATGGTTAATTAGCACACAAGGATAAACTGACCTTTAAACATGACCACCAGCTATACCACGTAACCATAGCTCCGAAATAAATAAATTGCTCTACATAGAAACATCTGGCTTGATCCTATCACATTGTGGTCCCCAGGGGTTCGGTAAAGCCCTTACAGGCAACTGGGTCCTTTTACCAGCCACAATAAAATTGGTCATGCCAGTACTGTCATAAACTGTAACCAACTATTTAAAAATTAGACATCTTTTGCTAAATTTTAAATTTTA
>NW_026971818.1:0-38459 GCF_026151205.1 Bolinopsis microptera | reverse complement strand
TTAACCATCTTCAATAGATATCTGTATCAGGCTAAGCTTGAGTGAGTCCTTCACCGCAGCTGCAGCAAAGTTTTCAATAGCTATATCTTGAGCTGAACGTTTGTTTTTCTCCTTCTTTATCTCTTTTTTCTGTTGTTCTTGCAGTTTTAATTTTTCTTTTTCTCTTCTCTGCAATCGCTCCTCTCTGTTGCATCTATCTTCTTCAGATTTGCTCCTGAATTAATTAGTACATCATAACATATCTCCTCCCTTTCCAGTACACTTTGACACAATTGCTACACACTCGTGAACTGATTTTGAGTATGATTTGATTAAAAACGGTACAAATCTCAAACTATCTAAGAATCATGTTCATGGCCTGCATGTTGAACATTACCACGATATACTCAGACTTTTAACTATGTGTTTCAGTGTGGCAATGTATATTGTATAATGTATAATGTATAATGTATAATGTATAATGTATAATGTATAATGTATAATGTACTAGAAACCCGCTAGTCGAAAGCTTTGTCCGAGGAAATTTTAAAAATCAGTTATGTTTTAATTTCTCTTCATCATATAGCTCTGTTATACTGTAGACATAATGTAATTTATCTAACAATGGCGACAGCGTTGTTAGTATTCGGATTCCCAAAACGATACTTTTTACCGCATCAAAAAATACCAATCACAACCAAAGTTATGAATATAAGTCATAGCGTGAGCGTAAATGTGAGCTAGTTTTGAAATTATGACGTAGCATACAGCATAACAACGCGCGTAGTTAAGATGTTCTTGCTCGCGCACGTGCATTTTAACGTTGCTACGCAACAGCGCAGTAAACCTTTGCTAAAATAACGACATTATTCTAACGGTTATTTTACCTCACTTCCGACGTTAATTATAAAAAATCTAAAGCCTAAATCAAAATTCTAAGAATGCTATAGCCTATTCCTATCCTTTTTCTACAACCCTGCTAAAAATGGCGAGGTTTCAACTCCATTTGCGAGCTGGGTTTGATTTCACCAGAGGGTCATTTTGAGGTCGATTTTCGGTGTTTTTTCTTCTATGTCCCCGTTGCCGGGGAAATTTCGTCAAGTTTAAATTATAGTATAGATAATATATAATGTATAATGTATAATGTATAATGTATAATGTATAATGTATAATGTATAATGTATAATGTATAATGTATAACGTATAATATGTATAGTATGTCAGAGTGTATGTGACAATGACAATTAACTTATTTCTGTAATTAACCACTTCAAAATGAAACATTTCGTCTAATTATTGTAATATAATGACGTGATGTACTACAGAAACAAATAAAAACATGGATGGAGAGTTTGGAGACAGACATACACACAAGAAACACACAACATATACACAAATAGACAGAGATACACGTTATAACTTATAACGAACAAATACACAAACACACAAGCTGAGACAAACAAACAGACAGAACCAACCACTTGGCTACTGACTACTCACTTGACTAGTCACTATACTCACACAAGTTGAGACAAACAAACAGACAGAACCAACCACTTGACTACTGACTAGTCACTTGACTAGTCACTATACTCACACAAGTTGAGACAAACAAACAGACAGAGCCAACCACTTGACTAGTCACTTGACTAGTCACCTGACTACTGACCAGTCACTATACTCACATGAGATGATCGTAGTCTTTAACGAATTTAGGAAGGAGAGGAGGTTTGGTATGCTGAGCAAAGTACACTGTCATGATGTAGAACACGTGGTTAGCAAACGTTCCGTCCTGGGGGGGAGTACACTGTCAGAATTAACATATTGTCAGTGTAACTTATCTATGTCATAACTCATAACAAAATCATGAAAGTGTCACTTCATGGTTTATGTAGACATTGATATAGAATAATATCATATATAGAGCCAAACATAGCTGATTCTACACTGTCAGAAGTAAAGTATGGTGAGGAACAGCAGAGTGGTAAACATATTGTGAGGAGAAACAACAACAGTGGAGCAATTACAGACCTGGTTAAACACTGTCAACATGTGAATTTATTAACAGGGATTTTTTTTACAGAACGTCATAAAGTCATAATTTAACAGACACACAATGTAACAATTGTAGTCCCGTATACTAGTACAACTGTTAAATTCAAAATTAAAATAACAGTATCAAGCCATGTTTAATCAAAAGAAAAACTTCCGCTCCACAAGAACATAACTCTCTCAAAACATCCGCAAATGTTTCTAACAAAAATCCAAACAAAATCCAAAAATATTTCTATCCAGGTTAAAAAGATTTTATCTTGGTCATCCCGACCTCTGATGTTTCTCTTATTCCCAAAATGACACATGTTTCAATTTGAGCACAATGTTGCATAATTTTTACGACTGAATAATTATGCAATTCTACTAATACATTATGTTACATCATGTTTACTACTGAATAATTATTCAATTCTACTAATACATGAAAGTAAGATTAGTATACATTGTACATCTTTGCAACACTGTTATAACTAGAACAGCGGGGTCGGGTTTCATACTTTATATTCTGAGGAATTGGTAATATTATGGCTGGGTAAATTGTGACCGTTAGAAATATTGATCGTTAAAACTATGGGGGGATGCCTGAAGTACCGCCACATTTTAACGGTCATGATTTTAACTGCGACTATAACTACCCCTTCCTTGGAAATCTCCGATTACCATGAAAAATTGCCGATACATGTAATTATGTGTATGTTAAATGTGTAATTATGTGTAAATTATGTGTAAATTATGTGTAAGTATGTATAAATTATAATTATGTGTAAATTATGTGTAAACCGTTAAATTCATCTCCTCACAGTGTATCTTCATAAGTCTCGCCAGTTGCAACGCTTTCTCGTCACAAGCAAGCAGGTGATTCATCAGGGTGGTGAAATTTTCACTGAAAATAACAACGTAATTGAAAGATGAAATAAATCTCAACTTAGGTGCAATGTAATTACCATTAAATTAATATAAATAAAAAGAGGATGTAAAATAATTGTATGAGAATGATCAAGATTGAAGTTGGTAGTTACAGTTCGTACCTTTTGGGAGAATGTACACTCATGAGAATACTGAAACCGGTTTGTTTGTGCAGGAACCTAATTCTGGGGAACCTGGAGGTGTAAAATGTGTAAAATGTGTAAAATGTGTAAATGTGTAAATGTGTACAGATTTATATAGTTCGATTATAACAAATGTAAGGATTATAGCTTGATCGAGGTTGAAGTTGACCATCTGGATGTCACTGACAGAACAGACTTTAACAGAGGTCTACAAAGTGGTTTACAATGTGCACTAGATAGCTATTGGATACCACTGCAACATGAGAGCGATCTACATTTTAACATTGAATAAATTAATATTATTACAATCTAAGTACAGACATTGAAAATAAAATGATATTATGACAATGTTCGATCTTTTTCTTGAATTTATAAGATTATTTATGTTTTTCTTTTTACTAGTACTGCACAATCATACTACGTTTTGATCGTATGGCGTAGGTGAGAACTTTTGATATTAAATCATGGAAAGGCACTAGATTGTTCATGTTAACAGTACAGCAGGGCTAACTTAGGTACCATAATACGCTAATTAACTAATGAAAGTGTTCTAACAAAAAGCAAACGCATAAATTAGATCAAGGTAATAAATTGACCTTTCTCTTGACCATCTGGGCGCCACTAACTGACAGAAGAATAGGGTTATTGTGTTGTTGAATTTACGCCCTTTTTTAATCCTAACCAAGAAACCAAGATAAACCAATTTACGGTTTACTGTAAGTCTAGTTTTCTAGAAAAAGAGACAGTATTTAAAGTGGGCCAGATCATTCTTTCTTGAATCGCTGGTTGTCGTTTGTAAAACGCCCCACCATGAGAACACTCTGCTACTTTCTAACGTTAACCCTGCTGAGTTGCACTCTCCAAAGTAGCCTGGTAATACTGGACACCCCTGACCACGCCCAACACCCACCACCCTGTGCCCTTACTTGCTCCGGTATCAGCCGACACGACCACCTTAACTACAAATGGTATGGTCGGGCTTCAGCCAAAGCAGGTAAAGCTATCGAAATGATACAATGTGGGTTCGTTGCAGCCCCAGTTGTCACAGCTATTACAGTAAGAAGAGGAGCCAATGACTGTCCAGCAGTTCAGGCATGTGTTTTGAAAATTGTGTGTATAATGTATATATTGGATTGTTTATAGTTCAAAAATATTGGTAGCAATGGACCATTTCTGTTACCTATCATGTATTGTGCTCTGCCAATTGTATCACTTGATTTAATTGAATGTATATATTGTTTGAACGACCTTTTTAATTCAGGCATTTTATATCCATGCCCGGATCTTCTATGTGGAGACGGTGGATAAAACATATGTTCATCATAAGGAGCATGGGTACTGTGATGTGCACTGGGTTGCGACTGGTTACAACTGCTAACATGCTGTTATCTACAGTTTTACGGTTATTTACAGCTGTTTTTTGGTGTTTTTAACAACTCTTTAGTTATCTTTAGATCTAATTATTTGTGTAAAATTTACAACCAACAAATCAAGGAAACTTTATCATTGCAAATGACGCAAATATAAAGCTTTATTTAGTGAAGGTGGATGACAAAGTTATTTTTTAATCATATGGCGTCACATTTTTAGGAAGGAATCAACAGCGTGTATAATATGTGTATAATATCCCGGGTGGTCAAGGAATAGGATGTTATGATAATTAATGAATAATAATTAATATAAGACATTAAATTAAAATAATATAAATAAAACTAGAAAATGTTTCACTAACTTGTGACCGGAGGTTATGGTGGGTGTTTCATAGAGTTCGTCATATTGAGTGATTATCTCAGTTACCTGGAATGTGTAGCTAATAGGTTACTAGGTTACTAAGTTACTAGGTTACTAGGTTACTAGGTTAATAGGTTACTAGGTTACTAGGTTAATAGGTCAATATGTTACTAGGTGTCGAAACTACTGATTGGATTGAATGTTTAGTTTTTTAACAACAAATTAAAAAGATAAAGAAGATCGTACTGTTTTGACACAGAGTAAGTACTCCTTCACCCGTAGGAAGCAGTTGATATCACTGGTCTTAAGGGCGACATTAAACGCGCTGCTGCCGTATATCTCTACAGCAACTCCTTCCAATACAGGGAAACCTGGGAGAGAGGTGTTAGTCAGTTAGTTAGTTAGTTAGTTAGTTAGTTAGTTAGTTAGTTAGTTAGCTAGTTAGTTAGTTAGTTAGTTAGTTAGTTAGTTAGTTAGTTAGTTAGTCAGTTAGTTAGTTAGTTAGTTAGTTAGTTAGTAGTTAGTTAGTTAGTTAGTTAGTCAGTTAGTTAGTTAGTTAGTTAGTTAGTCAGTTAGTTAGTTAGTTAGTTAGTTAGTTAGTTAGTCAGTTAGTTAGTTAGTTAGTTAGTTAGTTAGTTAGTTAGTTAGTCAGTCAGTTAGTTAGTTAGTTAGTTAGTTAGTTAGTTAGTTAGTTAGTTAGTTAGTTAGTTAGATAGTTAGTTAGTTAGTCAGTCAGTTAGTTAGTTAGTTAGTCAGTTAGTTAGTTAGTTAGTTAGCTAGTTAGTTAGTTAGTTAGTTAGTTAGTTAGTTAGTTAGTTAGTCAGTTAGTTAGTTAGTTAGTTAGTTAGTTAGTCAGTTAGTTAGTTAGTTAGTTAGTCAGTTAGTTAGTTAGTTAGTCAGTTAGTTAGTTAGTTAGTTAGTTAGTTAGTTAGTTAGTTAGTTAGTTAGTTAGTTAGTTAGTTAGTCAGTTAGTTAGTTAGTTAGTTAGTTAGTTAGTCAGTTAATTAGTTAGTTAGTTAGTTAGTTAGTTAGTTAGTTAGTTAGTTAGTTAGTTAGTTAGATAGTTAGTTAGTTAGTTAGTCAGTTAGTTAGTTAGTTAGTTAGTCAGTTAGTTAGTTAGTTAGTTAGTTAGTTAGTTAGTTAGTTAGTTAGTTGGTTAGTTAGTTAGTTAGTTGGTTGGTTAGTTAGTTAGTTAGTACGGGCAAACTTTAACATTTCATGTTTTACAAATCACGTAAATTAAAGTTAGAATACCTTACTCGGGAATATTATAGCGGGTTAATTTATGACTGGGAAAATTAATGACCGGGAAAAATATGGCGGACTTTCCCAAAACCCGCCAAATTATCCCGGTCATGTATTTACCGGTGGCCGAACTTTCAAGTTTTTTTTCAGAGGTAAACAAATTTTCAACCGAAATTTTTGTTTTTGTTACTTGTTAAAGAAGTTATTTCAATTTACAGTTATTGATATTACTCAGAAATAGAAAAAAAAGACACGTCTATTTAACGGAAAATAAATCTAAGCAATAATAAGTCAAATCTTCATTAAAGCGTATTCTCATTCTCATTATCGCTAATGTCCCCTCCATTATCATTATTGATATCCCCCTGCTGCTGACCGTCAAATTCGAAGTTGTATTGTTGTCTTAACAAGACTTTCATTTTGTCCGCTAATGGGGCTACTGCTCTGAAGGTCAGCCGGAGCTTAAGATATATATTATATATTATTATTATTTTCGTTTTCTTCTATAACATATAAATTGTTTTCTTCTCTACGATTCACTGATTCATGGGCAAGAGAAGTGATAATCACGGTCCACCCTGAAATCTGATTTCTATAACCAAATTGTGATTTTTATAACGAAATTATGGTAGCAACCGCCAATAAAGTTACAGCCCTCCATCCACTGCTTCAAAAGTCTTCTCTAGCACATATGAGACTTCAGGTAAAATATGATGATCACCACCCCCTTAGAACCCCATAATCTGAGTCGGCGGGTTTTTTTATGACTGGTAAAATTTTTGACCGGGAAAAATATGGCAGAATCTTCCAAACCCCACCACTTTATCCCGGTTATAATATTCCCGAGTAAGGTACAACAAAAAGTAATTCTTACTCTTGCTTTGGTGTTGGAAAATAGACTCTAACTCTGAGACAACTTCAACTCGTTTCTCGTACTCCTCTACACCTCCACACCTACAGTAAATTGGAGGTTCTTTTAATGGGAAACTATCATAATTTGTAGTAGTACATACTGACACACACCACTACAATTCATTCACTTCTTTAGTAATCAATATTGTATCCAACCATCCAATGAGTGTTAGAATTTAGAATGAAAGAAAAAACAACATTAGTAATAGTTGCTTACATGGGTACAAAAAACCTTAACCTGGTAACCTTGTTGCCTGTACAAGAGCAATTCTAACAAACTGATATGAATCCTATCTGCACACAAAACCTTTCTCAAGGCAGCATGGTTACTAGTAACGTACCTATCTTCTAGGAGGCACTCTAGGCTATGCTGTAAACACCGGCCATGGTACTTGGTGTCTGTGTATTTGTCAGCTCCATCTTCTCGTCTCTGTGGGTTTAGTTAGTTAGTTAGTTAGTTAGTTAATTGGTCAGTTAGTTAGTTAGTTAGTCAGTTAGTTTGTTAATTGGTTAGTTAGTCTCTGTGGGCCTGGGTTTAGTTAGTTAGTTAGTTAGTTAGTTAGTTAGTTAGTTAGTTAGTTAGTTAGTCAGTTAGTTAGTTAGTTAGTTAATTAGTCAGTTAGTTAGTTAGTTAGTTAGTTAGTTAGTTAGTTAGCTAGTTAGTTAGTTAGTTAGTTAGTTAGTTAATTGGTCAGTTAGTTAGTTAGTTAGTTAGTTAATTAGTCAGTTAGTTTGTTAATTGGTTAGTTAGTCTCTGTGGGCTTAATTATTAGAGTTTTTATATTAGAATCGGACTGCGATAATTGGGGACTTGCCACCCTTAACCCTATGGCAACATTAAAATATATCGACTCTGTTACATCGTTTCCTCAGCTCTTTACATCAAACTCCGTAATACTACACTTCATATCAATGAAAAAATTATAACGATATTGGGGTCAGTTCTCAAGGAACTAAAGGCACCAATTTTAATGACAGTAAATATCATATTTGTTTGAAATTCTGAAATTCCGTATTAATACATAAATAATCAACTTAATAACACCAGAATGTATGTGTGTCTGTGTGTGTGTCTGTGTGTGTGTCTGTGTGTAATTTCCGAACGGTTATACAAAAAAAACGGTAATAGTTACGGGACTGGTTTTTTCGGTATAGTGCCGACAAAACTCTGACGAAGCCAATAAGCAAATTTTATAAAAATCGGCCGGTGGTAAGTGGTTTAATTGATGGTTTTGTACCACAAAATATGTTACATAAAATGGCTTGAGAAGAACGGCAAGAGTTACGGGGCTAGCTCTCTCTCTCTCTGCATATGTAGCGTATATATTACATGGCGTATATATTACATGGTCATATAATACTATAAACTTATTAGGGGAGGGAGTGCTCAAACGGTCTGTTTGGACTGTAGAGAGAGTTCATACTTTCATACGACAATGTAATGCATGTTCACAAATATGATAGGCTGGTGTGGTGCATGGTGTTAAGGGTTAATTTCTATTGATTATTCATTAAGAATTACTATCTTTTAAGCATACTATTGGATACGTGAGGGCACTCCGAATAGAATTGCTCGCCTAATCCGGGTTTTGACTCAGCGGGTAATTACTCCTACCCTTTTTAACTGCGGCAGTGAAATCCCGGCCGTAGGCCGGGTTACACTAGTAAATATGTATAAAGTCAGTCGGGAAAGATACAAAATTTACAAAAAAAACTTAACGTTAGTCGTTATCTTACATAATATAATTAAGAATTTTTAAATGGTCCACAAATAAAACAGCATACAGTACACCACTAAAGTTGTTACAATTTCCAATTTCCTGGTCTCACGCTCCACTCAAGAATCCTCTAATTACTAATTACTAATTACTAATTAGGGGTCGTTCACATGTTACATAATCAGCCGAGGGAGGAGGGGGGGTTTCGCTAGTGTACTTTTGACACAATAGCTATGACGTGTAAAACTGATTACAGAGGGGGGAGGGAGATTAAAAATTGTCCAAAAAGTGATCACGTAATATGTGAACGACCCCTTAATACCTAATTAAAATAACTAATTATATTTTATAACCAACCTTGACAATCTCTGAGTGCTTAAGGTTCGCCACATGAGTTATCAGGGTCAGATCAGTGAGCCTTTTAGTTTTACACAACACACATTCGTACTTTGTCTCGCCCGTCTGTGATGGAATGCGCAGAATACAGTTCTTCTTGAGGAACTCTGGAGTTATCCTGGCCTGTGGAATGTTATTTAGTTATTGGGGGGGGGGGGGTATCCTGGCCTGTGGAATGTTATTTAGTTATTGGGGGGGGGGGGGGGGGGGGGGTATCCTGGCCTGTGCTGTGGAATGTTATTTAGTTATTGGGGGGGGGGGGGGTATCCTGGCCTGTGGAATGTTATTTAGTTATTGGTGGGGGGGGGGGGGTATCCTGGCCTGTGTAATGTTATTTAGTTATTGGGGGGGGGTATCCTGGCCTGTGCTGTGGAATGTTATTTAGTTATTTTTGGGGGGGGGGGGGTATCCTGGCCTGTGGAATGTTATTTAGTTATTGGTGGGGGGGGGGGGGGGTATCCTGGCCTGTGTAATGTTATTTAGTTATTGGGGGGGGGGGGTATCCTGGCCTGTGTAATGTTATTTAGTTATTTTTGGGGGGGGGGGGGGGGGGGTATCCTGGCCTGTGGTATGTTCAATGGAATAAAGTAAAGATGATGAATCCCAAAATGGTATGACGGACAAATTTAGTCACACAAATATCAAACACTTATTATGTGTTTAACGAGAGAAATATTTTAAATACTTTAAGTATTAAAAACAAAGTGATATTAACACTTGAAGAAAGAGCGGAACACGTCAGCGATATACTTATAGACCCAGTTATTTTACCAGGAGTATGGAATTTTCCCATCCTACATTATCAACAACCATTATAATATAACCATTTGCATTATAATAACAATTCTCAAAATCAACTTACTGATTCACTAGCTGCTGTTTTCATGGCCTGGTGTTACATAGCTGAAAGTGAAAACGTAAATTAAATTTGGTAACTTTTTAAATTTTTCTAAGTGTGGTTGGAAGTAAATGTCGCTGATTAACAATCACGGGCAATCACCCAATCATCCATTCGATTAGTAAAACTAAAATCATTTATAAATCATTATATAAATATCATCCATGATAATTGATAATAAACATTCATTTCTAATATTAATACAACAAAATACAATTTCAGAGCTCATTCAAAATCTTAAACTGAAATTTCGTCGAATTTAAAAATATTAGTCTCATTTTAGTAGATAATTTACTAGAATATGATAATATATCATTTTTGTAAAAGCACGGCGCTTGTTGATGTTGACCCTTTTTAAAACCCATAAAACAATTCCAAGAAGTAAAATATATGTTTTCTCTATAAAATTTGTCAGTTTAGCGAAGAAAGTTTCCGTTCCAGAAATCCCTTGAAGAGGACTCTACAGAGGACTCTAAAGAGGACTCTAAGAGGACTCTAAAGAGGACTCTAAGAGGACTCTAAAGAGGTTTCTAAGAGGAGTGAGAGGATTCGAAAAAGGACTCTAAGAGGACTCTACAGAGGACTCTAAGAGGACTCTAAAGAGGACTCTAAGAGGAGTGAGAGGATTCGAAAAAGGACTCTAAGAGGACTCGGAAGAGGACTCTGAGAGGACTCTAAAGAGGACTTTAAGGTATACAGATCCTTCACCTAAGTGGTGAGTAGATTGACGGTTGCATGATGTTAACTTGAAGATTCTTTATCATCGGAACTGAAAATAAGTGAATTCGATCAGAAGAGAACAATGAGGATACTATTACTTCCCGAGTTTTGAACTGCAAATTCTTAGTGGGTTAGTGTGTCATAATGTTATGAATCCATGCAAATTTAATTGAAAAACCTATAAATTCAAGGCAAATAACACTATAAAGAATAAAGACAATACCGGTTTTAATGACAAGATCCGCCCATTCCCCACTTTGCCAGCTCATATCTCTCTCAGTTTTACGGTGTTCTAGGTCTGTGTACCTCCAGATGTGATGAACTGTGTACATATCACCTATCTGGGAGCACAGCCCCATCACTGCATCTTTCTCTCGCAAATTCACTGCCTTTGACCTGTCACGTAGGATGGTTAGGACTAATTAGGGCTAATTGTGATATGGAATTCATGGGCTAATTTAGAACCTCAAATAAAGTAACAAATCAAACTCATTATATCAGCAGCTACGTAAGATTATAAAAACAAATCTAGAAAAAGTTCTGAAAGAATTCTGACCAGGCATTAGCCCACTCATACAGACATCCCGCCTGAAATAATCTGTTTAAATAAAGAACAAAATTGTAATATTTTATTTAATTAATTAATTAATTAATTAAATAAAATACTGAAATTCATTCAAACAGCAAAATGATTCTCTGCTAAAAATGTCTCATGTTGAAAACATCTTATTCAGATTTAATCATTTAATTTAATCGAATGTTAGTAATTTAATTAACAAATAAATAAATTAAATACCTTAAGGGAGTATGATCTCAGTTCAAATATTCCACCATCGTAGTAATCATCATACTGGGGCCAGAATGCGAACTCATAGCAAAGCTGCTGTTCTCGTTTTCGCAACAGTTTCCCTTGTTCTTCCAAAAAATTCCCATAGCCTTTAATTTGATTGAGCTGTAGCAGTGTTTTGTCGACCGCACTATATCCATCTGAATGTCTCCAAATTGTATAAATCCTGTCCAACTGACCCAGCTGAACGTGGAACTGACCATAAAGTTCAACAGGTATATCATTGTCAGCATGGATGTCTGGGAGGACTTTTTCCCTGCAATACAATAACTGATATTATTTATAGTACATACTACCTTTTAATAAGTTAAATTATGTATATTTAAACTGGAGTAATTACAGAATGGTAAAAATATTATCTGACTTTCTCTAGCTGGACATTATGATAATAGTCTTGAGCAATTCTGAGGAGGTCTCATTTCCCCAACATGGAAATAGTCAGGTCTAAATTCGAATTAATTCACTTACGCATTTGATAGGTATTCAGAAACATAACCAGGTTTCACATCTTGAACTGAAATAAGTTAAGAAGATGTCAAATGCTGTCGTTATCATGTTATCATAATTCAAATGAACAAATATAAAACTTCCTTATTTAATATCTATAAGTTTAATTGCCCGGATAGAAATCAATCCAGATTGCATTATAACATTTTAAACTATGTGAAATTAAATCAAACATACTTTCAATATTGTATATAAGGTTGCGCTTGGCTAGAAGCTTAGAATGTTGGTCTTTTACTGGTGGCTCTGCGCCAATCAAATATTTATCAAAGGTGTCAGTCCATGTAGAAAAAAGCCTTTTCTGATGTCTGAGCTGCCGAAATAATATGAGCATTTCTGTTTTCAACCTAAGAAGTGGGATAGTTAAAATCAAACACAGAAAAAGATAGAAAAAAAGGTCAAGTTAACATGTCAGGCAAGTTCAATTTCCTGTGGGTACATTTAAAAGTGGGACAGTCAATAGTTTGAGAATAACCCTGGTACCGGTACCAAGGACAAATTATATGACATCCCAATGACACAATAACCATTGACACAAAGGCCATAATCTTTCGCTAGCTCTCCAATATCCACCATGAAGCTGCATTTTATATCAATGTAACGAAAAAAAAATATCCTTGTACTACACAATATAAACTAAAGTATGTTTTAGTGTAGACTTTTTGTCACAACAAGACTGCAACCTATATTAACAACTATTATAAACAGAACCCCTAACGTCTACTAAAAAATTTCTTCTAGTCCTAATATGAGCCTTATCTCTAAAAACCTAACTGAACTAGCGTTTCGGTGTGTGCAAAAGCTTTCAGGCACGCGCATTCCTTGCCCCGTTAGTTACCTGTCCTTCTAAACCCAAACTAGCAGTCAAGGACAAAAAGTCATACACCAAATGGGCATTATATTTTATGAATTGTTTTACATCTTTTTATTCTGTAAAATGTGCTAAAATTAAATTTCTTGTTTCATTGAAAATTTCTTGTTTCATTGATCAGATATGATATGTTGATTCTAAAAAGTTAAGGTGCCGGTTGAACGAAAAAAATATCATCCCATTATGTGAAAAAATATAAAATAAATATTTCCCCACCAACATTAATTATTAAATTAAAAATGTATCTAAAAACATTATCCTATTTTAAAAACCTAATCAAACTTCTCAGTAGAATAAAGATTTATAAAACGTTTCTTCGCCATATAGGGATGACACCAAAGACAATCGTTATTGTTTTTTAAATACTGACATAACTGTGCTTCATGTTTGTATTCACAATATCTACTTGGATATCATTCACTTGTATACTTGCTTTTGATCAAGTTCATCCTAACAGTCTCACACTGAAGCTTTATTATCAACCAGCGCCCCACCCTCTAGTCATAGATATATGTATATATATAGGGGGGGGTGTCACGTCCGTCAATGTCCGTCAATGTCTGCCTATGTCCTGTCCTTTTTGGATTCTATGAGACAACGCGTTGTCTCATAAAGTCCAACGGACGTGTTTTTTGGGACATTGGCGAACACGGACGGACATTGGCGGACTTGGACGGACATTGGCGGACTCAGACGGACATTTGCGGACCCGGACGGACATTTGCGGACTCGGACGGACATTGGTGGACATAAATCCAGATTTATTTGTGTCGTCAACATATCTTTGAAACAGTTACACAGGGTACACAGTAGGCACAGTACCTATTTAACGAAATATAATAGCTTTAACTTATTATATCAAATTAAATATAGGGACCCAGGAAAAGGCCACAGGAGGAGGAGGAGGAGGAGGAGGACTGGGGAGGAGGAGGACTGTTGAGGACTGATGAGGAGGACTGAGGACGAGGAGGAGGAGTAGGAGGAGGACTGAGGAGGGGAGGAGGAAGAGGACTGGGGAGGATCAGGAAGACCTAGGAGGAGGACCCAGGAGGAGGACCCAGGAGGAGGACCCAGGAGGAGGAGGAGGAGGACTCAGAAGGATGACTCAGGAGGAGGAGGACTCAGGAGGAGGACCCAGAAGGAGGACCTAGGAGGAGGAGGAGAACTGAGAAGGATGACTCAGGAGCAGGAGGACTCAGGAGGAGGACTGAGGAGGACTGAGAAGGAGGAGGACTCAGGAGGATGGCTGAGGAGGATGACTGAGAGGGAGGAGGACGAAGAGGAGGAAGAGGACTGAGGAGGAGGAGGAGAAGGACTGAGGAGGAGAAGGAGGACCCAGGAGGAGGAGGACCCAGGAGGAGGAGGACCTAGGAGGAGGACCCAGGAAAAGGCCCCAGGAGGAGGAAGAGGACTGGGGAGGAGGAGGACTGTTGAGGACTGATGAGGAAGAGGAGGAGGATGAAGAGGAGGAGGAAGAAGAGGAGGAGGAGGCTGGAGGACCCAGGAGGAGGACCCAGGAGGACCCAGGAGGACTCAGGAGGAGGAGGACTGGGGAGGAGGAGGACTGTTGAGGACTGATCAGGAGGACTGAGGATGAGGAGGAGGAGTAGGACTGAGGAGGGGAGGAGGAATGAGGAATGAGGAAGATCAGGAAGACCCAGGAGGAGGAGGAGGAAGAGTAGGAGGAGGAAGCATCTAAATGTTAGTTCCATTTTTGTCCGTTTTTGTCCATTTTTGTCCGTTTTTGTTCGCTCTATTTTTTGTCCGTTTTGAAAATATAGGGTACCGAACGGACAAAAAACAAAATCCCCCCTATAACAGCAAAAATTGAACATTTTATTTACCAATTTAGGTGTCCATTAATGTCTGCTAATGTCCGTATATGTCCGTCTATGTCCTTCTATGTCCGCCTATGTCCGCCTATGTCCGTCTATGTCCGCCTATGTCCGCCTATGTCCTGTCCTTTTTGGATTCTATGAGACAAGCGGACATAGACGGACGTGACACCCCCCCCCCCCTATATAATATATATCTCAATATAGCCTAAAATGATTTAAAATTGAATACTTTTTCTGTCTTCATTGGCTAGATTTTTGGTCTGCAATGAGGTTAAAGTGATAGAACATTCCTCTATATCCTTTGGCAGTATTTCTACCCTTAGTTGTCTACGACCAAATTTCTCAATCGATGGTTGTAAAAGCGCAACTTCTAATTTTAATAAAACAAAATTTTAATAAAAAAACATTTTGTTTTATACCCACAATCAATTCATATTTAGTTCAAGTATTTAAAGTCAAAATCACCATTTCACAGAAGTGGTTTTATTATAATAAAATGATTTGTGATATGTGTACAAGTGATATAAATTATTAATCAACTATATACAGCAAACACAAGATAATAGAAAATAAATCATAAAATCGAGTGGCCGTTCTTTATAAATAAGTTAGAAAAATTATTCAAACAATATACACATAATATAACAATTACCCTATATAAAATTCAATATAAATTCAATAGAAAACCCTTGAACACCCTTTAAGTAGTATAAGTAAGCCAGTTTAAAGAACTGGCTCCAAATTTATGTCTAATTCTGCTATTTTTACTGCACTACTACTTTTAAACCCTCTCTCTCCTCTAAGAGCTATGATTGTTGTTCTCAATAGGTCAAATCTTACTCTCTTCTTTATAAATAATGTTCTTTATAAATGAACAAATTAATTTACACTAAAAAATGTACAAAAAATACAAAGTTTTTACTAAATGCAACACTTGGTGGTTTTACATTGTCTGAAGTTGGACATAGCTTCTGGGTTTTTATTAATACCCTTACAATTAAGTTCCTGTCTGATCATGAGGTTTCTTTCTGGACAGTATAATTGTTTCAACAAATAACTAGCCTGTAAAGCTCATAACTATCTGGGACCCATTTATAAGCCTAATTTTAAAGTGAAACAAATTTTAGTGAAACAAATTTAAAATTTTATCCTTTATTTTACAATCATAATATAATAAAATTTATAAGCCTCCGTTTTGAAAGTTTTAAATTTTCTAGATTCAATTTAATGTATAAATCAATAACTGGCCACCAAAACCGCGCATTCTTGAAAACAGAATTAACTTGTTTATAGTTATACGACAAAATAAATTTAAAACTATCCCTAGTTTTTTTAAATAAACTATAATTTTACCTTAATCAAAATCCAGCTTTGTAAAATTAACTATTAGATCATAATGTATCGTCAATTTTAAATATTTATAATGCAACATTTCATTAATCTATAAACAAGCGTACTCCAGCCCCTAAAGGCATCAATTCTTATGCGGCGATGCTCAAGCCAAGCACGCACGTATTATTTTATACTTTTTGTTTTCTAATAAATATCGCGTCAATGTGTACGTCCAAATTGTAAATGTTTATGTTTTGTGTAAACTTAATCCAATTGAGACTAGTGACAAGGATAAGTACCCAAGTGCCTGTACGGCTTTTTCGGACCCCTGTGGACCGCTACTTCACATAGCCATGTGTCTACGCGTACTGCGGTCGCGCGCTATTGCAAGCAAGAGGGCTTTGGTTACAGCAATACCGCTACTTTTGAAATCGCTCTACAACATTTAAATCCATATACAATATATTATAACTGTTTTATAATATATTATGAACTACGTCATTTGACAATTATTATCATTAATCTAACTGTCTTGCCGAGGAGGAAGAGTTGATTCTTGAGGACTTCCCCGCGAACGCGCCGCGCGAATTAGCATTCTTGCTTCGATCTAGATCGTTGCTCTGCTTCGCAGAGCAACGATCTCGACGGATTGACATCGTCAATCAAAGTTGATTCACGATGTCAATCCTTCGCATTACATCTCGCCGATCTGCATACGGTTGCGAGAAGATGCGCGGCGCATCGCGTTACAAGGGGAAAAGTAAACGCTTCACATTAAAATACTCACAACATACAAAATCTAAAACCATCAACACGGTTAGCAAATATCATAAACAATTTGGTATAAATCTATTTCGTAGTAATATCTAGTCACATTTGCTTTATCGTAATACTATAATGAAGTACAGTAGGATACATGTCTCGAGAAAGAAAGGTTGGTCCAATTACTAACAAAAGTAAACAAAAGTCCATCAGGGACTCCGTGGAATCAAAAAAGGTACACGGCCGCCGCGCTGTCTGGTGCTGCTAAGCATTTATTGATCAAGATGTTTTATTGTATTTGTTTTTGATGAATCTATGACATATGACTAAAAATGTAGATTATCTAAACAATTTGTGGGAAAGGGAAAAAGTACTGTTAATCCGGATTTGCAGTTAATCAGGGTACGGTATATCGAGGTTAGCGTGTATTTGATTCACGATGTCAATCCTTCGCAGCTCGGTGAGGCACAGTGGTGCATCTCGCCGATCTACCGTAGGAAAGAAAAAATTTTTTTTAGGAAAGAAAAATTTTTATTTACCACAAATAATCAATACATAATGTTATATTCATAAATAAATTCAAATTTCAATTTCAAACACATATACAGTACGCCGCGCACACAGCCACAATTTAAAATTGTTCAGAAATTCGTAGGTCAGCTGTAGGCGCCGCGCACAGGATCTATTTAATTGTTAACTTACAATTACATGTCACATTTCTTAATTACTAGAGCCAAAATTTCAGAAGCAAAATAATTTAAAAGATATTTCTGTCGTTTACTCAGTACAGGCCGTGAGCACTGCGATCTAATTAATATAATAATGGAGAGATTCCAAAAAACCGCGCGCTCGTTATTTATTGTGATTAAATTGAGTGCGCGCCACTGTGAACAGCAGTACCGCTCAAGCATGAATTAGTACTGAGCGGTACGCAGTTCTGCGTGAGGCGTAGACATTTGTAGCACACGTTTCATTCAACTAATCCATTAATCCATGTGACATGTACAATGTAATTATATTAAAGCAAAAAGAATATTAATTTTAGTAATAATTGACGTAAACATATGTGTTTAAATAACATCTATAATCTAGTGAGTTACTAATACCGTTCGCGTTTGTTTGTATTCTTGATTATATATCTTTACACTAGCCTATATTATGATGGAGATATACATTATATAATTGCTCCAATATTCAACACCGCTAAACAACAAATACCTACTCGCCCATCGATGAAGCAGTCGCCAAAACAAAGCTCAAAGTTAATATATCTTCGTACTTCGTTTTGGAAACTGTAGAATTCCAATAAATAATTAGTGTTTCAATCGTGTATTCGATGGGCAAGCACTCGCCACTTGAGGCCGAGACAAACGGCACCAGCTCCGCCCCGCAACCGTGAAGTAAGGCGGGGCGGTGGTGTGCGCCGTTTATACGGCCCACAGCACGAGACATTTTGAGCTCCAAGACTTAAGACTATAAAAGTCCTGAATTAAACGTAGCGACTTACCATCGTCAGCCGTCAAAAATTTAGAATTTGTATGTTATAAACTCTACACCTGCTATCAGTCTAACATGTAATTTAGTTTGTTATTGGCTAAATTTTCAACTCGATTAAGCGATGCAGACGGATGAACTAGGCTTCTCCTCCGTCAAAAACACAATGAGAGGGGATTGTGGAAGGACACGAACACTATTCGTTAACTCGTACCCCGGGTACCCCCTAGAACTGTGTCCCATCAGAGAGAGCCCATCACCCGTCAGATCGAAAACAGTGTTTTAGTTTTGATATATGCTGTACCAATTACAATAAATGGTAAGTCAAGGCTGACGTTGGTAGCAAAGTATAAAGTGACACGTCACAACAAAATAACCACTACACACTACACACACTATACGCTATAACTATTGTACACAGTACACAGTATAACTAAAATATAAAATATAAACAAGTTACAAGAGACAAAAGAGTTTACAGAAGAGTTTTACATCGGCTCAGCACCGCCAGGACATTGGCTATACACGTGGGTCAATTAGTTTGATTTGGTATGGTTCGACCGGGAAAGTGGTCGAAATTAGTGCTCTTAATGAGTCATCACTGTCGTCTGAATATTAGAGCGGGAACTTCCCAAGTTTCGGCCGACAACGCGCGCGCATAGCATCGGCGCGCAATGCTATGCGCGCGCGTTTCAATATTACTGAGTCATTCGGCGGTTGCGCTCAGCGTAACTTGGAAATGAGTTGTATGTTGTTTACCTAAATTCAAGCATGGTATTCATAGATAAGCTTGTCAGTCAGTAAGTGCTTAAGTGGGAATAACAGGCAAATGAATATCACTTTATAATCAGAATTCAGTGAAATTTCTGTCACACCACTCAGTTCCATACCGGTTTTGAGCTCTTAGAAGTGACTGTTTAAGTAAATTCTTGACAGATCCGCATGTTGAGGTGAAATTTAACGGGCCAACTTTACGGAATTCGTTCCACAGCCATGCAGATTTATAAATAAATTGATTAGTTGGAGAGGGTGTAATGAACAGATTATCTTTCCTATTTGATATGTTGAATAAGTAGTATAACGAAATTGGTACTCGTGACTTAATGATCTTAAAAAGTTCCATTAAACAACGGTATCGGTACAGGTTCTCTGTAACAAGTAATTCATGTTTTGTGAATAGAGGCTTAGTGGACTCTTTAACATAGAATTCAGATCCTAGACGTTGAGAATTAATTGGTCTTGCTCTAGCACATGTCTTGAATTTGTCTACATAAGCTTCATAGTCTCCAAATAGAATCCTGATACACTTCTTTTGAGTAATAAATAGTGGTTTTAACTGATTATTGGGAATACCTCCCCAGACAGAAATAGCATAACCTAGGTGTGATTCAAAGAGAGAATGATATATTTGTTTATATAGTGATTCTGGTAAGCATTTCTTAATACGGTAGATACGTCCACAAGCACTTCTTAGTTTCTTGTTGAGGGATGATATATGTGGTTTCCAGCTCAATTTATCATCCATGATTACTCCGAGAAACTTTGTCTGACTTACACGTTTAATTATTTTGTTATTAATGGACAAGTTTTGGCTATCTATATCGGCATCTAATTCGTTATTATTACGTTTAGAGGGAGAAAAATACATGTAACAACACTTCTTTACATTAATGTGCAGTAGGTTAACTCCCATATACTTGTTTACGGCCTGTAGTACTTCATTAGCCAATTCATATGCTTTATTTCTCGAATCGGCAGCGACAAATATATTAGTATCGTCTGCAAATAAGACAAATTTACCCTTTTTAGTTATATTGCATATGTCATTGATGTACAGTAGGAAAAGTAGAGGTCCTAATACACTACCCTGAGGGACCCCGAATTCAACCGGTAATTCATCAGATTTGGTATCCAAAACGTTTACAAATTGTTTCCTATTAGACAAATAACTAGAGATAAGATTCAGAGCATTTCCTCTTATGCCATAGTTGTTTAATTTTGTAGTTAGTTTACAGTGGTCTAGAGTGTCAAAGGCTTTTGAGAGATCGATAAAGACCCCTAGGACATGTTGCTTTTTACTAATTAACGATTCTATATGTTCTACAGAGTAGTTCAGTGCATGGCTGGTGGAGTGTCCTTTTCTAAAGCCGAACTGGTTTTCATGTATTATACCCTTGGAAGTAAGGAAACTATAGAGCCGCTTATATATTAACTTTTCTAGAATTTTCCCGAATACAGGTAGAGTTGATACTGGTCTATAGTTTTCTAAAAGCTGTTCATCTTCTTTTTTGTAAATGGGGCTGATTCTCCCAGTTTTTAATTCATCGGGAAAGTGGCCTTCTTGCATGCATTTATTAAAGTATCTAGCTAAGTACGGTGCAGTAATTTGACACGACTTCTTGATCACATGAATAGGTATGTCACTAGATTTCCCGTTTTTTAGTTCGTTTATGATCTCTTTAATCTCAATACAGTCACAATCACAAAGAAAAATACTGGACGTAACTGATGTGGGCAGGTAATCAGTAAATGACGGCAGGGAATTTATTCTTAAGAAGTCACCAGAGTATGCTTCGTTCAAGTTAGCTGCAATAGAGGCAAAGTATTTATTGAACTCATTTGCAATTACACGCCGATTAATCACACGCTCGTTATTTATCACAAAGTTAGGTTTAATCTGTAGTGCATCGCGCTACAAGCGTGTATTAATTTTTTTCATACAAGTTACAACAAAGTCTTCATGTTTTGTATCATGGGTTTGGACAGGATATTACCCGCTTAAAATATTTCCATGCACAATACATAGTACTCAATAAATGTATTTAACTTTTTATTATAACAGTGCAGATAAAATTAAATGCTTCGAACAGTATACAGATAAGTTCAGCAATGGTAATTGTCTCGCCACATGGATAGACACCCTCGAAAAATGAATAAACCAATACAATAGATTAAATACTATAAAAATGGTACAAATTTTAAAAACTGAGGTAAAAAATAAAACCCTTTGTAATATTATATGAATGGTCAAGTAAAAAACTAAATCCGCAAATTCACATCACAAAGAAAAACAAAATTTGTAAGAAAAACAAAATTTTTTATATACCACAAAGCAGTCAATACAGATAAAGTTATATTCATAAATAAATTAAAATTTGAAATTCAGTCATATGCACAGCCCGTCGCGCACACAGCCACACATTGGTGAGAAATCATTATAGGTGCAGATGTAAGCGCCGGGCACAGGGTCTATTCAATTGTTATTTTACAATTACTCAAATGTCAATACATGCATGTCTCCGCTTCTAAAATGTTTAATGAGCCCAATCACTCATCACTTAACAGTTTAATCTTCAAAGTGAGTTGTACAATCTAGGTTGTTTTAAGTAGCTGTTGATAGTGTAAAACAGGAGTGACTTGATCGTTTTCATAACTTCGATTTACAATTTGTACCATAATAAAACTAGCACTGCCATGGGGTTCAAAAAGGGTCATTGTAAGCCTCCAGCGTAATGGTCCTAAGTCTCTGCCCCATGCAGTGCCTGTCAGCATCAGCTAACAGAATAGCCCTAACATAACGATCAAGCCACAAATTAGGTTCTATAATGATTTAATATTGTTGAATAAAGAGATTTGAATATAATATTTGTTTTATTCTGAATATTTGTTTTATTCTGAATACATATCATTATTAAATCAAAGTTCTAAACAAGGGATAGTTTAAAAAACAACGTCCAAGTCTAATCTTTCCCTAAAACAAAAACTAAAAATTAAAAACTTCATTGCAATTTCCGCCAATATCTCTTGTCATAACTCAAATTACGGAGATAATGCAGGTCAAAGATATTATTTAAATAAAGATTTCTTTTACATAAATCATGCACAATCAGCGAGAATAGATTGCTTTGGGGTCTTCCTCTTCTCCCTGGTAAGTCCAGTGTATTGATGGCAAAGATGAGGGAAGAAAACGCTGGTCCGTCAATAGGACCCCGCAAAACATGTCCTAACATTCTCCACCGACTACGGGCCACTTTTTCTGACAATGGTTCAGCATTGAATTGCAGCGTTTATACAAGTTTTTGTTGGAGATGTCTCCTGGGTACTTTATATTCAAAATAGTGCGAAGATGTCTGCGGTGAACAACATCTAGTTTTTCAAGGAATATTTTGGGGACGGCCCAACAGGATGAGTTGTACATAAGAACCGATACGACTAAAGCATTATACAGTATTAGACGTTTGTTTAGGGGCAGTTTATCACTCCAGGCCTTCTTGTAATTGTTAAAGGCAGCATATCCCAGGTTTATGCGACGCTGAATATCAGCTTTGCTACACAAGACAGACCCTAGAGTGATACTTTTCCTCCATGCTTCATTCCCCGACACTAATTTTCCATCACTGTCAACTTCACCCGTACTAGCTAAATAAACATGAGTGAAGTCCGTTTTGTCTTCATTGACAACGAGGTTCCATTTCTCGAGTATAGCTGTTGCCTGGGGCAAAATAGCTCTCAAGTTGTCTTCCTCTTCATCATTGAAGTCAACATCATCAGCATATTCAGTGTCAAGTGGAAGGCAAGCAATAGTAATCGGGGGGATCGGCCTATCTAAACTGATTGTTATAGTCCATCTAAGTTCATTCAAAGCACCAGCCAAGACAAGGGTGAACAGACAGCCGGATAGACAGTCACCTTGGAAAGCTCCAAGGAGACTTAAAAACTCAGCTGAAAGAACTCCATTTACCTTCACCCGTAGCTTTGTGTTGGACAACAACAACCGGACAATCCTCAGCTCATCCTCAGTACAGCCACACAGTTTCAGGAGTTCAAGAATCGTAGTGCGTTTGATCTTGTCAAACGCACTAGACATATCAATGCCCATGCGATGATACTCCCATTTCTTCCTTTGGACAACTGACAGTAGAACTCGCTGACACCAAACAATGTCAGCACAAGAACGAGCGCGTTTATATGCACACTGCCATGGACCAGTGAAGGCGTTAACTTTTTCTTCTATCCTTTTAAGAGTAGCCATAGACAGAATTTTTCTGGCTGCATTGGACAAGGTGAGTGGACGTAAATTCTTCAGAGGACCAATAGGTTTTTTTGGCTTCTGTAAGGGTGTTATAGTAGCCTCTCCAATAGAAATGGGGAAAGTATGTGTCTCAAAACAACTGTTGATGATTCCAGCATAATGTTCATGGACTGTACTATTAGAGTACTTAATTAGCTCGTTGGGTACTCCATCGGGACCATTTGCCCTCCCATTTTTCAAGCTAGAGGTGGCTGCATGTATTTCAACTCCAGTAAAAGGGACGTTGAGAGCACGTGGTAGACCCTCAAAAGGCTCGAGAGGTTGCTCATTGCGAGTCAGCTGTTTTTCGAGATAGTCTCTAACAACAGAAGTTTTCATGTCGTCAGATGCAATCAAACAGCCATTTTCATCATGAACACCAATCGAGTTATTAGGTGGTTTACTTTTCTGAAGATGTCTTACTGCTTCAAACATTTTCCTTGAATCGTTTGTGTTAGTAATATCACTATAGGTCTGATCAGCTTGAGCAGACCTCACTTCAACTAATCTTTTCTGGATACTATTAGTGAGGTGGTTGATGGATGACCTCAATGTAGTTCGATCAAGAGATTGATTATTGTTAAGTAGCTGTCGGAGATCGTGACGCTTTTCAACAAGCTCTTTGAGAGTGTCATCACTGCTGTGATGTTTCAAGCGAGCTTTAGGTTTTGGGCCGATGGAAACATTGGCAGCATCACGAATATGAGACATAAGATTTTGAAGGTCGGCATTTGGATCGTTGCTGGTCACAAAATTTGAGAACTTGCCTTCAAGGGCCAAGTGATATTTATGTTGCATATCTTTGTTGCTTACAAGTTCTGATATATTATAAGAAGGAACACGACGTTGTTTAGGTTTGAAACAAAGATGAATGTTGCTTAAATTGATGCGAGCAATGACAAGTCTATGATCTGAAAACGTTTTAGTACCAGCATAAGTTCTTGATTGAGTCAAAAGACACTTAGATCTATTTCGGCATAGTATGTAATCTATTTGAGAGTATACAGGCAGTGTCTTCTTACTGTACCGACCAGCCGACCAATCCTTCCGCCAACCAGTAAATGATGTAACACGTCTGCTAGGTTGTATAAAACTAGTGTTCACAGCAAACAGATTATTTTCTGAGATAAAATCCAGTAATCTAGAACCATTTTCGTTCCTTACTCCCACCAAGTTTTCAGTTCGCAGTAAACCACTTAGCATTTGTATCGTTTTTAGCTTGTTATCAGCAGTCGTTATCTGCAAGTGTTACACACCACGCTAACCTGATGAATTTCTCTGTGGACTTACTACACACAGTGGAAAAGGATATGCAATCAGAGATTGGAAAGCTCATGAAAGCCGTGAATGTCTCGTCCTTCTCTGATATCAACCAGGGTGTTCTACAAAAACTGCTTAAGGGTCCGCTTGTAAATTTTCTCAGCAGCATAGTAAATTTAATGGACAGCAATATGAAGCTATGCAGGTCTGCAGCCAGCAAGATAGATCAGATGAAAACAGAACAGATAGACATGCAAAAGCAGCTGATAAACAGACAGCAGAATCAGATCGAATCGGTGCAGAAAACTGTAAAGAATGAAATGAAAAGTTGGGCAGATGTCGTCAAGAAGAACAGCGTCCAAAACAATCAGCTGACAACAAAAACTGTGAAAGAAGCCGTGCGATCAGTGAATAAAGAAGAAGAAAGATCGAGAAACTTGATTATCTACGGTTTGAAGGAGACGGAAGAAGGGGAGTGGGAGGACGTATTAGAGATGGACCCTCTCCCGGACTTTTTCAAGTCAGTTTTTGCTGAGGCCGGCTGTCATTTTCCTGACACGGATGAGATATGCAGGATTGGGAAGAAAGTTCCTGAGAAAACGCGACCAGTCAAAGTTCAGTTACAAAGCTCTAGCGATGTGGACATTATACTAAGGAATGCACACAAACTTAAAACAAATGATGATTTTAAGTCAGTTTATCTTGCACCGGATAGGACAAGGGAGCAGAGAATACTACACAGTGGACTTGTCAAACAGATGAAAGAACTAATAAAGCAGGACAATAGCAAGCGTTATTTTATCAGAGACAATAAAGTTAATTGTGTTAGTGAGAGCTAGAGCCTTATCTACAAGTACACTGACTTGTTATCAGAACTTATGAACTTTAATATGTTATGTTCACTTTCGTTATCTACGTGGTGATACAGTGTAGTTTTTACATAGTATGTATTTTAATTTGGTTTAAGTGGTGGCCGTTGTATTCTATAAACCGTTTTTAACGAGTTTTTTTACGATGCAGTATTTTGTGAGGAGATTTAGGCAGCATGAACTGTGGCTCATATTTTATTATTTAAGCTGCTCTACGAGCACACACGCTAGCTAGTTGGTTTTTAGATAGTTAAGAGTATTAGTTACTTAGTTAGTTAGTGTAAATTAGTATCAGTCAGGATCTGTTAGCACACAGAACTGTTAGTTTTCGCGAAGTAGGTCTGACTTTCATATATATTCTTATAGTAGACTTCGTCATATAAATTTATTTTGAACTTAGTAACAATTTCAGGGGAAAAATAGAAATTTAAGATTTCATTTCTATTCTAATATTCACGTATATTAAATACAATTATATTGTTATGTATCATATGATTTTGTAAACATTGGCCGGTGTACCAAAAACCGGTCCCCAAACAAAACAAACATTCCGTATTTCCCCATATATCTACCAAAACCCTGTTCAATATCAGAAGGGGATAATAAAACAAAAGTAATAAAACAAAAGTTAAATTTATTACCAATTATTCAATCAATACATATCATAAATTCTAATATTGGAAACACAATGCAGAATGGATGTCTTAAACTATAATTTGTTGTCACTAATAATCTATTTACTTTCAAAGTTGAAATTTAGTTAAGTATGAAATGCCACCACATCATAGTTAGGGTAAAATATAATTCTTAAAAATTTTAAAATTAAGAAGATTGCTCTATGACTTAAAATTTAAAATTTAGCTAAAGATGTCAAATTTTTAAGTAGTTGGTTACAGTTTATGACAGTACTGGCATGACCAATTTTATTGTGGCTGGTAAAAGGACCCAGTTGCCTGTAAGGGCTTTACCGAACCCCTGGGGACCACAATGTGATAGGATCAGGCCAGATGTTTCTATGTAGAGCAATTTATTTATTTCGGAGCTATGGTTACGTGGTATAGTTGGTGGTCATGTTTAAAGGTCAGTTTATCCTTGTGTGCTAATTATCCATCCAGATGCTTAGTGATGTGAGTAAATCATGCCCTTCTACATTATATAACGTTTAACTATAAATTTGTTTTTACCACAGAAACTGTGGCACTAAGGTCAAGAATTAAAAATTTGTACTCTCATTGATAGTTAAAGCGTTTTTTTTTTTTCCCCAGCACTACTACACAACAAAAACCTGTCGGCCCACCGAGGAAACACAGTCGCAGAACAAAGAACCCAATTGTGCTCCTCTATTCTGCGATCGTGTGTATTTACTATAAACTAGCTAAATGCAGTTAGTAAAATTTTCTGGAATCATTCAAGTCGTTTGATTAGTTTATGTGTCAAAGTAATGTCCATGATAATCATATTTTTGGATCCCCGGTGGGCAAACACTCGTCCCAAAGGCTAAGGCAAACCTGTCAATGTTTCCCCATACGAAGTAAGGAGAACACATACTCAGCCTACAACTCCACCCATGGGACGAGACGTCGTGAGCCTCAAAATATATAGCATATACCCAGTCAGCAAACACTATACACAACATACATACGATACCAATCAATGTATAATGCCATTACTTCATTTAAAAGAAAATAAATCTGCTATCTGATTTTTAAAAAATTGAAGAATAAACCTGAAGAGAGGTGAAGGAGAGAGGGGTTTGGGAGAGGTAGAGTAGGAAAACAACAGGATCCTGTGCCGCAGGATTTTAAAATTTGTTGTATGATGATTCGTTTTGTGTCGTCTCTTAGATTAATATAGGTCTGATACCCTTGTCATGGTTCTTTGCAATAACACCGTGGTTTACTCATGTGATTATGTTTACTAAATCAACCTATTTCAATGATAATTCATTTGCATCAAAGTTGTAACTGCACCAAAGTTGTCGGTCATATTTAGACTGTTGTTCTAACAAAGATTTCTTGAGATTATTCTTGAATATACTGATGGGAGTGGAGAAGTCTATTTCACTTGTTGACTTACGGCAGTGATTCCAAATACTAGTTGATTGATAGATGAATAGTGAGGATGGAGTGGGTGGGATGAAGTAGTTGTCTCGTCTTGGTGACCTGTTGAATAAAGAGAACATTGAGATTGGTGATTGGAACTTATTAATTTTGAACATTTCCAGTAAACAGTGCAACTTATGAAGATTGTGGACAGTCAGGAAGTTATACTCGTTACAGATTGGTTTACTGTGTTCTAGTTCAAAGAAATCTTTGCCTAACATCTGCTTGATAACTTTACCGGTCTTATCCCTAGTGATAGGCCTTACTCTGGCACATGTTTTGAACTTATTGAAGTATGCATCATTATCACCAAAGAGAATTCTTATGCATTTCTTTTGTGTTTTAAATATGGCTTCTAGTTTATTATTTGATACACCTCCCCAAACAGATATTCCATAACATAGGTGTGATTCAAAAAGGGTGTGGTACAGGTCCTTATATAGTTTTTTAGGTACACAGCGTCTAATTCCACATAGTCTACCTATCTCACATTTCAATTTACGGTTTAACGCTCTTAAGTGAGCATCCCAGTTCAGTTTTTGGTCAATAATGACTCCAAGAAACTTAGTTTCCTCCACCTTTTTAATTACTATATTATTTAGTGTCAGTTCTAATTCATTGGTGTTTGAATCTGGTTCATTTCTACAGTTCGGCTTAAAGTGGATATAGCAACATTTCTTTATGTTGATAATAACATAAACCCGCCACGCAAAGGGTTTATATAACAGATCATCCCGCGCTAGCGGGATGATCTGATAAACACATACGAGTGCGCGCAGCGCACGAGTTTTGTGTTAATATGTAATCCCGAAGCGCCAGCTGAGGGATTACATTTATTTAGCCCTGAGCGTGAAGTGTTTATGGATTATAATTATCTCCGGCGATTTCGACAAGGGATTTATACTTTAGAAGAGAGCCCAGTTGTTGACTCTAACTGTACTGTCCGGAACACGATTGGAAAGCAGTTCATCAATCTGAATGTCAAACCGATCTGTCATAGTGGAGCAATAGCTTGAACGTTAGCAGGAACAAGAGCTGGAAGGAGAGCAAGCAAAACAATACTATTTTTAGGGCACGGACAAGGGTAGCTGGCTAGTCGCCAACTTCTCACGCCACGCGTTGGAGAAATTCCAAGAATTAGCTGCTTTGGCAACGTTCCCAGGAATTTGCGTGTAAAAGAAGTGGACGGTTACCATGTTTCATATCACGTGGTGCGCTTTCGTGTCACGTGGTATAGACTCGGCGTATGCTATTGGTGGCACGTGGTACGCACGTGACGCGCCCACGTGATCGCGCGTCTAACTGTTCTACTATTATCGAGTTCTAATCAGCAGTATCATTGATTATATTTATTGTAAGTCGGAGAATTGAATGATAAACATCAGTTACGACTAAAAAGCGGGCCGGGTTTATACAAATTTCCGGGGCGGGATGATATCACCTTGAGATGTTTATCTAACAGCGGGCCGGGCTGAGTGATAATATGATCCCGCGTCGAAATCCCGGAGATATTTATATGCAGCAAGTTACTCTTCATATACTGATGAACAAGTTTAAGAATTTTATTAGCTTTGCAGTAAAGTGTTTTTATACATTTATCTACAACAAATATGTTGGTGTCATCGGCAAAAAGTATAAACTTACCTAGGTCTGATACTCTATATATTTCATTGATGTAAATAATGAAAAGCAAGGGACCTAATACTGACCCCTGAGGAACACCAAATATTACAGACAGTTTTTCGGATTCTTCTCCAAGTACTGAAACATATTGCTGTCTATTAGAAAGGTAACTGGCTATCAATTTATTTGCAGTCCCTCGAATTCCATAATCATTCAGTTTTTTAAGCAGTTTATCATGACAGATTGTGTCAAAAGCTTTACTTAAATCAATGAAGATGCCTAGTACGTGATTTTTATCTCTTAAAGATTTTTCAATGTAGTCGACAGAAAAGTTGAGTGCATGGCTTGTCGAGTGATTTTTTCTAAAGCCATATTGATTTTCATATAATAATCCTTGCGACTGAAAGAAACTGTAAAGCCTGGAGAATATGATTTTTTCAAGTATTTTACCGAATATTGCTAAGGTTGAGATAGGCCTGTAATTTTCAAGAAGCTCAGCATTTTCTTTCTTATATATTGGACTTATTTTACCTACTTTTAGGTCGTCTGGAAAAAATCCCTGTTGCATACATTCGTTGTACAATACCGATAGTAGTGGGCTAATTTTGCCTGATACTGCCTTTACTATATGTACTGGTATGTCGCTAGCCTTGCCATTCTTAAGTTCCGATATGATCTTAGCCACCTCCTCAGGTGAGCAGTCATGTAGATATATATTAGCTGTATTCGATTTAGGTAAGAAGTCACAGAAACTTGGAAGCTGATTTATTTGTATCTCTCCTAGTTCTGTGTAGGCTGCATTAAGGTTAGATGCTAGGGATACAAAATACTTATTGAATTCATTAGCTATAACTCTGCGATCAGTTATCTTTTCATTGTCTATGGTAAATATAGGTCTGATATCACGTTTCTGTTTGCCACGAATTTTATTTATCAGTTCCCAGGTTTTCTTGGAATTTCCCTGAGTTTCAAGAAACTTGTCAGAATAATATTCAGATACAGCTTTTTTACGAACCTTTTTTAGAGCCTTTCTATATTCTTTGTAGTCATCATAACGGTTTCTTTTATTACAGCAGATAGAACACACGCATGTGCCCCCTTTTGTGTCAGTTTCGCCTTGTTTACACTTAACTTTCCTGACTTTCGCCCAGTCATCATACAGCCCATGGCAGTGGTTCACTGAGGCTATAATCCCGCCAGTAATCCATGGGTTGTTCTGCATAGTGCGCTTAGTGGTTTTGGGTACAGCTAGTTTGCAGGTTTCGTCAATGCTGTTTTTAAAGATATCATGAAAGTTAGTAAAATCTATAATTGGTTCATTGTCTAGTTTGTTACCCAAGACTTCAGCAAATTTATCAGTGTTTGATTTACAATAGTCATAGTATTGAGTGTGCTTGTGAATATTTTTGGTCTTGCTAATTTCCCAGTCAAATATTGTAAATATAGGGAGGTGATGAGATATGTGATCAGTTATGACTCCAGAGGCAGTAACAGAGTCAAGGTCATTTGTAATGATGTTGTCGATGCACGAGGCATTACATCCAGGCTTTTCATGAGTTGCTAATGATATCAATGGAAAGAAGCCTCTACTAAATAGGACATCTTCATACTGTGCAATAATGCTACTGTGGTTACTATGGAGATTAATGTTAAAATCACCTGCAATGTGTGTATGTTTTGGTGCTTTATCAAGTATTGACGACAATTCTTGGAGAGCTTGCTCAGCATTGCCACTTGGAGGGCGGTATATTACTCCTATAGAAGTAGAGTTTCCTAGACTACCTATAGTTACAAAGAGGGTTTCTAGATTTTCTGTCACTTGGGAAAGGTTGTTATTTTTGACAGCATTGAAGGAGTTCAGGACATATAGAGCTACTCCTGAGCCTTTTACTTTCGAGTCGAAGGTATCTTGATAGAAGCTCTCATAGCCTGTGAGTTCGTACAAGTTTTTCATTTCAGGGCCTACATTCGTTTCAGCAAGACCAATTACAGAGAATTTGTTAGTAAACCTAGCTATTTCAATTGCCAGCGAGTCAAAGTTTGATTTGTTGCCATCAAGATTTTGAAATATTAGTGAGTTTTGCACTTGTAATTCGTTAGCAAAGGTGCGGTTTATGTCTTTTACAGAATATGAGTCACAGCTTTCAAGTACATCAGAGATTTTACGTATTACATCATCTGCATCAGTGTTGTCATCATTGTCATCATTCAGAAGCTTAAATGGGTTATAACGGTTTACTGCTAGGTGGAGACAATTATTGCAGTACAAGTCAACTTTTTTATTTTGTTTGTCACTGGTGTTAAAACATCTAGAGTGAATGGGACAATTACAGTGGTAGCATTCAATTATAGATTGACCTAAGTAAATACTTTTTAAACAGTGGGCACAGACCTCTTTTTTAAGAACATTCATGTTGGAGGCTGATAGCCTTCAACACGAGGCTGTTCTCTGGCGGCATCAGAATAAAGTGTTGAACCAGCTCTACCGTCCCTCCTCCCCCTCTTCCTCCTATCAGTCCCTCCATGCATCCTAACAAGGACAGTATTACGGATTAAAGTAGCAAGTTTGGCCACTCCCTTCCAATTAAGGTGCAGATAATCCGTTCGGCCATATCTGTCAAACTCCCTGGACAAGGTTAGGCAAAGTAAGCCAGTGTTATTGTCAAGGAAGTCATCAAAGCCATCAACGAACTGGACACCAAAGTTTTTGGGGAGTAGCTCACGACGAATAAGTTCTATAAAGTAAAGAACTTTCCTATTTAAATCAGCATTTCGAGTTGGTAAAAGAGGACAAAGAAATACTTGGGCAGTTGGATTGGCCTCTTGAATTTGCTCAATCTTGAATTCTAGATGACTAAATATAGCAAAAATTTCACGCTGAGATTTAACAGATGGTCTTCTAACATCATTTATACCACACATAATAACAATGTTCTTGTATCCACATGCAAGATATGGGTTAATGTCATCTATTGTAGGAGTCCAAACATTCCGACCAGGCAGCCACTTACCAAAGCTCCTTTTGTGATCCTCTCCAAATTTCATACCTGCTCCATTTGAATCAGAGAAGATACAAGTACTGGCACGATTCTTTCCATCTATTGATCTGAAGGTGAAACTATATCGTACTGCACCAGTGACTGACCCCTTCTGGATAGAGTGCTTGTAGTGAGCCTGACTCCTTCTGGTCATCCTGTAAACTGATCTTGGAGTACACTTGTGCGTGTGAACTGGGTTGTTCATTTCAGTGAAGAGGACTTTGCATTCACCTCCAATGGAAAGAGTCAATATGCTAGACTCTGGATGTATCACCGGTTCATTGTCTGAATGTTCAGGCAGATAACCCTCGCCTTCTTCATAGCGGTTGATCAACACGCTATTCATTACGGGGTTTCCTTCTGCACAGAACTCCTCATTGATTTTCAGGACAAGTGCAGCAATTTTATCAGGGATCTCCACGGTTTTCTTATTCTCATCTCTGGATCCGCTATACTTGTACTTCTCTCCAAAAGAACATACTGAATGCCCATTCTCCTGACTGAACTGAAGAGATTCGCAGTATTGGAGAAGGTCTGATTCAGCATCACTGTCGATGAATTCTTCCACGGTGTCTACCACAGGTTTTTCCTCATGTTTAAAGGTGGTCTTTGATAGAAGGTGCTTATCATTTAATGCAGAACCAGATGATGGCTGATCATGAGGAATTGTCGTCTGTTGGGAAGACATAATTTACCCAGTTTTGAATTAAAGTCACCCAGAAATTGCAACTCCACATTAGAGGGTACATTCTTGGCCTCTCTTAGCTGCCCATAAAAGTTATCCAAAACAACTGGATTTTACGGACTAGCCCCTGATGTGGACAGTAGGCATTGATCACCCTGCAACGTAGGGGTGTACCGCTACGTGAGGGGATGCAAATATCGACATAGCATACCCGGTCACTGATGTACTTCCAGCAAACCACATAGTTCATCATGCGAGGACTGATCATAAAACCCAAGCCTCCATGGCGACTGTCCAACTGCTCGAACAGAAACAAGTTAAAACCGTTGCGCAAAACAAGGCTGTCTGATTCGGTGACTTTAGTTTCTTGCAGAGCGCAGATGTCGACATTGTACTTTTCACAGTCTAATCCTAGTAACTCACGTTTACTATGTAGGCTATCATCTTGCTGAACACCGAGCCCACGGATGTTAAATGTGGCGAAGCTGATCATTAATGCAATGGTTGTTGATACAAATGATTTCTTCTTCGGGTTAAATATGTTGGAGTTGGCGTCACCACCGTCTCCACCGCTGACATTACTCGAACGGACCATCTAAATATCATGTTATTCATAAATAAATTCAAATTTAAAATTCAACCATATGCACGCCACTGCAAGCGCAAGGGCTCTGGATAGAGTTAAGGAGTGTTGATTAGGTTAAGGTCCAAATCACTTATTGCCGTGGGTGGAAAAGTTTTGGTACCTCTGTACCCCCTGATAAAGATTATACAGGTTCTGAGTAGATTAAAACGCACGCACAGTCTGCGTCTGACAATTAATGACATCACATCACAATACCATTGGCCTTTGCATTTAATTGTGGTTGTGAAAATAGTTTCCACAGAAATTTGAGAAACGACACCCAATTTGATAGTATGAACTACTTCTTCAACTTGCTTGACTGACTATCTGCCCTAAATTAACAACCAAAATTGAATTGACACACGTTGCAACCACACAACAATTGAATGGTTTTTTAGCTCGAATTTCGGCCAGCACATTATTTCGGAAACAATCAAAAAGTTATAATACTTCTCATATAATAATTGTGTTGAAATTTGATCAGCTTACCAGTGGCGTAACGTTGCCTGTTGGCGCCCCCCGCCGAAAAGGCGCCCCCCTGTTGGCGCCCCTCCCCTTTTGGTGCCCCTCCCTCAAATTGAACAAATTAGGTGATTTTAGAGGATACGCCGGTAAAATCTCTAAAAAAGCGTGTATCTAGAGCAAAACGCGCAGTTTTGCTAGTACTTTAGTTAAGTTTTCGAAATTGTCCCACATTCAAATGACGATTTGGCGCCCCCTAAGACGGCGCCCCCCTGCACAGCGGGGTCAGCGGGGCCCTTCGTTACGCCACTGCAGCTTACGTAAATATTTATTTTCTACTGAACCTAAATTAGTTTGAGCAATTTTGGTGGTCAGAATTATTTGAGTTATCAACGAATTTATACCTATTTTGTCATTTTTAGACCTCTTAATCAAGGCCAATCTCTCCCAACTAATTTAGGTTCGGTAGTTAAGTATGATTGGAAGGTTCTGACAAATTTTTCAGCATGATTCGTGTTCAGCAACCGAAGATATCCCAGCGAAAGTTACTGGCTGGTGGTGGTACTAGAGTTGGTTTAATTTAAACAGACAGCTTGACCTAGCGCGCGACATTAAGCATGATTTGCACGCGTGGCGCATTCCGTTGTTCAAGCAGCTAGCACGTGACACAATTCAGCCAATCAGAGTACAGGAATCCGCAAAGTTAAAGTTGCAAACTTTTGATCGGCCCAAAATGGGACTTTTCTGGAGATTTTGAGATAACTCTTGAACAACTACGTTGTCTTAAATTTTCCTCCTGGGGAGGCCGAGGTAACGTTATATTTACAAGACGAACGTCGAACATGTTACAAAAAACCAGAAGTCTCTAACTCTTTTACTTTCAAAGTTAGGCCCCATTCAAAGTTAGGCCCCATCCAGTAAGGGTTTCTGGGTTGACAGAATAATACAACAAAAATCAACGAATTTCGTATAATTACGCAACTTTTACACCTAATTTTGCTCAAAAAGCCGCGCACCATCAAATATGGCACCTAGGCGAAACTCGCTGATCATTCCAAAATGTACATCATCGTAAAGGTGGAGAGCTGATTCTGAGTTTATTATTTGTATGTATTCAAGGATCCCTTACAAGATGATAGATCTTTTGTATTTCTTAGTTTGTTTGATGCAATGGTGTTTTCATATCATTAAAATTTGACTGTAATTACCTCTGATAAACTTGTCAACCACACTTTTGACCAGCTAATTTCTATCTAAGACCACGCATCTTGGTAATATTGATATCCAGCCAACAAGCAAAACACTGATTATTTATCCACAGCGGGACACAAAGGAGAAGAAATACGAATGATGTTGAAAGTTTTTAAAGATGTGATGTTAGTATTGCTGAATCCTCTTGTTCGCTACTGCATACAGCCTACCCTTCAATACGCTCTAAACTTGACATTTGGACCCTGGAAGAAATGTCATGGTAATGATCTGGCTGATTGTTATGATGTTTTCATGAACCTCAGATTAAATGTCTTGTGGTACAACGGACTTCACTGGTTCCTCCTCAAGTTTAACAGAAAAGTTGATATAAGTGTGATTGAGCAGGAAAATGTTCACTTGTATACTGTCTCTGACTGTTTTGAAGAATTTGTTTTTGTGAGAATGATGCCTGGAGTCGATCTCTATGATATTGATAAATATCCTTTCACTTTTTTTAGTTCCCATGATCATGCAGCACAGGTGATAATCATACCTCGTGAATCAGTATACAGGTATCTGATGAAAAAAACAGAAAGGAATGGCAGCAACATCACTATACTACACAATATTGGCAGGTGTGGCTCAACTTTGGTTTCATCTATGGTTTACAAGACCAAACAGTGCCAAGTGCTAGCAGAACCGTATCCGTTATTAGAATTTTCGATTCTAACTAATGCAAATAGTGCATCAAAGGACCGTCCTCTAGACTGTGAAGAGAATCTAAATCTTCTAAAAGCAATTTTGCTTCTTCTTTGCAAGGATCCAAACAAAATCTACTTCATCAAGCCAACTGGAGTTTACACAGGAAATCTTGTTCACTTAGTTCACAGGATTCTTCCAGGAGTAAAAGAATTGTTTCTGTACAGGTCGTTAAAGCCGACACTCTCGTCATGGCATCGAATGTTTGGAAAGGTTTTCATGCAAACAGTGCCTTTGGGAACAAAAGAATGTATTTCGATTAAATATAAACATATTTTTGATAAGATTGGTGCTACTATGTCAAATGCTATCGAAACATGGTTTTTTGTCCTACTTTGTCAAATGCATCCATTTTATCTTGAATCTCACGAAAGGAAAAGCATTAAGTCATATAGCTATGAATCACTTATACACGATAGGGAAGGATTTTGTAAAAGTCTGCTACATGAGATAGGAATTAAACAGGATTATGTTGCTGCTGCTCTTACTGCCATGGAGAAAGATTCTCAAGAAAATTCTGTTTTCAGTAAACGCATAACTGGAAGAAATACTGGCTTTATTTCTATAGAGGCTTGTAAGTGGGCTCGGAGAGTGGCCAAAGATGAGTTTGGGATAGAGCTTAAAGGGAGTGATTGTGAGGTTTCCAACATGCCAAATCTTTGGAATTCTTAGAATTCTTGTTGCAGATTAATTAAGTGTCTTAATAACATAGCCCCTCAGCCCTCAGTACTTACAAGGACACATCAATCTAAGAGAAGTGCGAAGACGAAGTTCTAGACTAGACGATGACTTTTATTTGTTGAAAATTCCTCCTGCTCCTCATTTCAGACGAACAGATGCTGCATTTATGTTTTGTGGACCAAAACTTTGGAGTGAACTACCCTACTCAGTGAGATCATTATCATCTGTAGAATGTTTTTTAAATGCCCTAAAGACATTTTATTTCCACCTAGCTTTTGATAATATTCCTAATATTTGTCAATAATGTCTGAATTGATTATATGAAAGTGCATAATTTTGGTAATTTTATACCAATATTTGTCCATAAATTCTGAACTAATAAAGTAATAAAGAAGTGTATAATCCTGACATTTCCACACTAAGTCTCGCTTGAATGACTTAAATGTACATCTTTGTTGGGTATATTTTAATGTCGAAGCATGTAATAAAGTAAAGTTTCCCCTGTACTGTAGAGTGTAGACAATCGATGAGTGAGTTTTATTATATTCGCAAACAGCTTTTTTAAGATTGTTGTGAAAAAGAATTTTATTCAAAATTTGTGCCTATCCTGACTTAAGTTATGCTTTGGAGTGCAAGTGAGTAGGCGTGTTTGTGGCCTACCACATATCTTGGTGTTTACCGAATACACTGGTATTTGTAAACATTCCTCATTTTATGCTATTGTGACTGTGTAGAATAGATATTTGTTCATAGATTCCAGAAATCTCCACGACTCTTTCAGGGTTTCGTTTCAAAACAATTTATTATGAGATATTGAAAATTGAAATATCAGCAAAATTACACAGAATTGTGTAGCCAATTATCGGCAGTTTTAAAGAGGTGATGTCTGATCATAATCCTAATTTCGTGACCTATAGCAATATACTCTACAATAGAGTATATAATAGCAATATACATTACAATAGACTTTCTAACATGTTCATAAACACGTGTATAATAAGCGATTCAATGTTGATTGGATGAGGCCCCTAAAAATAGAATTTTCAAATTTTGCCAACGGAAGTCTCAAATGAGCAGTTACAGTACTATTATATAATATACTTTCTGCGAAGTTACAGGTCTCAAATATGAAATGTGGTTATGTTATAAGAGTGAACGTATGTGTATTGACTTTTAAGAAAGTGTACTACACTGTTATGATTGAATGTACAATACGTGTATTATTTCCTTACCACTTTTTGAACTCCTGTTTACCAACACAGATGTACAGCCAAATGAAATGAAATCATAAAAAACAATGAAGATTATCGAAACGAAACGAAACAAAATTTCAGTTAAAAACAAAATTTCAATTTCATGCCATTTGTTACAATAAAATTAGAGTAAAACAATTCAATTTTCAAGATATTTGGGATTACGATGTGGATTGTGGTATTTTTGATGCACACAAATCATATCTCAACTTAAACACTGATTAAGATCGTTTAAATGGTTGCAACAATTAGTATTTTTACATTATTTGTACAAAATACTATGAAACTACCATAGTTACTATAATTCTGCCCCATTTAAAGTCGTGAATCTGCTTTTACCAGAATTCCTGCAGGTTTTCGTAACAGAACAATTCTTTTAGTTGAACTCAGTGTTGAATGTAGTCTTAAACTTATGTGTCACACTATGTACAACTGTACAAGTTTAAATGGGGCTGAAGTTAACAAAGCTAAAATCAATTGACTAAAAAA
>NW_026971817.1:0-38607 GCF_026151205.1 Bolinopsis microptera | reverse complement strand
ATTGTGGTTGGTGTTTTTTTATTAGCTCAGTCGTTATCTCTTTGGGGACCTTGGGGGGGGGAATGTGTTGTGATATTTATAGCTCAGTCAGTATCAGTGATTTGTGCTGTGGATTTGGTTATGTCCACTCAGGACTAACGAAATAACGAAGCAAACAGCGATCATAGAACGACGAAATACCAGATGCATCTTTTTGCTACTTCCTTAAACAGTGTTTGTCAATTTTAGTACAATATTCACTTGTCTTGATTTCACCTCGTTCCCGATCAGCAAGCCACAGCAAATCCCCGACCACATCATCTTAACTGATTCTACCCTCCCATCACGTACATTTGCTGCCTGCAAGGTTGACGGCGTTTGCAAACCCGACAACTTGACAAATATTGCACAAAATGGTCGTCTCCTTGTCATCAGATTGTTCTCCGACAGGTCGAGAGTGGTAATGTTGAGGTCGGGCGAATTTAACAATTCGAGCGGATCACTGAAACAATGTACCGAGGTGTTTGAGCGTTCCACGGTATGATGTACATTTCTAAAGATACGAAATTGTAAAATAAGAAAGACGGGGAACAGAAATGGAGAAATTAAATGGGAAAGAAAGCAGAATTAAGGATTACCCTAAACTGTCCGACACCAGAAAGACACACTGTACTGATGGAAGGAGGTCGTTTGGCAGGTCGTCAGTATCTTTTGCAGAATTTCACTATTCTGAAACAAAATCGTAACATATTTAGAAATCACTGCATTTTCCGAAATGTGATTGTAAAAGCAAAGCAAAGCAGATATTAAGGTCATATCAGATACTACTTACCATGCGTTTGTCCTTTGTTCGAATTCCCTTAAACCATCCAGTGTATTAGATAGTACTCAGCGTTGTAGAATTTGGCTGCATAAATGATATCCAATGGTCAAAACCTATTAAAATTTAAAGGCATACAACAAGTATAACACACCAAATCATTGGTCAGACACATAAAAGAATACTGAGCGTGACCAGACACATATCTTACAAGCAAATCACTCACTGCTCGAGACAAATGCATACAGTCCATAAAAATAGTAGATAAGTAGATGGATACTAGTGTTCACGCAACAAAACACAACCATGTTAGGGCATGCCCTCTATATTATTTTCAAACAATTGCATGACAAGGTCAAAGTCAAAGTCTGGATTACAGACCATAAGGCTCCATATCATGGTAGTGTAAATCAGGTCCTATCTGCCTGGGATATGGGTATCTCCTATAGTGGGACCATCTTGGTAGTTAGTATTTGGTGCACTCTATCCAATAGACACATGGATTCTGTATTACAAATAATTGAACATACTTATTTGGCAGATGATCGAAGTCTTGAAGGTCAAATATCTTTCTCTGCTGAACATAGTAAACCCTTTCAATGGTCTGAAATTGGGAGAATATTTAATCAATCAATATCAGTAGTGGTCAATACAACATAATATCACAACTACAATAATCACTATGCACATCTAGCAGCTATCCTTATCAGTCATCTGTATCCCTAGAAGAATGCATCAAGAAAGTAAATAGCACGTGGTAAGTGAACCCACGCGGGACATGTAGCGCGCGCAAAATGCGCGTTGTTAGCGCCAACAAATTTACGTGTGAAGCGTTAGGCTTTCGCGTCGGACGGTTCAAACGTAGTTACCGTGCCATTTTCTAAATAGCAATTCGATTTCACATCCTTGTTTTGGTCGGACCGAAACCCCGAAAGTCAGGAAACGACAAATTGATATGTGCTATACATTACCCAAAACAACAGAAGGGTCCTGGTCTGATATCGTAATAATCGCAGAACGCCTCGTACGCAGGACGAAATGTCTCCAACAAGGTCATGTCTTCTAATGTCTCCAGCCGACGCTCGGACTTTAGCGATCAGCTTTTCTGTCTCGTGGTTTCAGGGATGCTTTTTGTAGGTTGTCAAAACTCCTGTGCAAGCAATTCACATTAACAGGTCGCGTAGTGTGGTACCAGCCTCCATACATATTTCTGCTGCATTACAACAAGAATTGCAATCACTAAAACAAGCGTACAAAAGTAATACGAGAAGGCGAAATAAGAAGAATCTCATGAAAATATGTTTTTAAGGATTTTTTATTATGAATCATGCCGCAAGGTTTTAAAACACTAAAAAAACGTTTACATTACATATATAATTACAATTAGGATAAAAAAACAAAAATTTCAGATTATGGGTGAAGATCAATGCCAAGGATAAAAAAAGTGAAGATTGGTCATTAGTGGGTAAAGAGGTAATGACCTCAACGTTTTTGGTTCAGAAAAGAAGGAAGGAGAAAGATTTTAAAAGACCCGTTAACAAATTTTAGACTTGCAGGCTGATCTGTGGTTTATAAAATACCAATAGAAAAGAAATAATTATCTTCCCTCCCAAAAACCATAGATTTGAAGAAAAAGGTGACAAGAAAGTGGGAAAAAGAAAATGACAAGATTAATAATTTGGACACCATGGTATGATCTGTACTTATAGAAACCATTCCAATGGTATAATCATGTAAAAAAATCAAAAAGAGCATTGCAAGAAGATCGAACAAATACATAGTACATGGAAAGGATATGAAAGTAAATAACATGTAAAAAGCATCGATAGAAACAATGGCGACCATACCACTTTTTTTATCGGCCAATACTTTCCTTCCCTAGTTTTTACTGCAAACAAAACAAAAACTTGTGGAGCCAAACATATATTTTAAAATAAAAAATAGAGGTACAATGGAGTAGCGCTATACAATTAAATACAATGTACAATATACTAGTACTTATATATCTATATCCTGCCTTATGTATTGTAATTATACCCAAGTTATATACACTTACGTAAACCAGTTCCTTTCTTGAGTTTTTTGTCATATTCGACTGTGTCGACATATTATTTTTATAAATCCAACACGATCACAAATCACAAGTATCAACTGACAGTGATAATCGTGGTAGTATTTTGGGTGTATCCACCAACTAATTTAATAAGCTTCACACCTATATCAAAAAACCCTCCCTCCAATCAATTAATCAGGTGGTCATCACCAGATTTAGAACTGGGTACAAAGAGGCCAAATCAAGTGGCAAGAAACAAGATAATTTATTTAAATCAAATGAAATATTCAATCTCAGGTTTCCCCCCTAATATTGTATTTTTTTCTCAAAATTTTTTCGATAGAACTCCGCCCCCAAAACCCCCAAATGACAACGGCCCCCTTTCTGCACTACTGAATTTTCTTTCAATAAATATTCCCAAGTTTCAGTCCCCCCCCCCCTGTAATACCCTCACTGTAAAAGTTATTTTCAAATGATCAGAAAGCAACGAAGCCCGTTTTTAGGAAGTTTTGGAAAAGGCAAGAAGAAATTCCCCTGGAGTAGAAACACCACAGCTATTTAACACACAAATAAGGCCTATGTTTATCTAAATAAATGGATTATTATTATTATTAAATGATATAAAAATTTTCATAAACGTTTTTGTTTTTCCCAATAAAGTTCCACAAATTCCCCCGACTATACCATTTAATACAAATGGCCAATTTGGGCCCCCCACACTTGGGCCGAATAAAGGAAATTGGGGATAATTTTGGAATTAGTTTTTTGGTACAATCGTGGAAGAGTCCTTCCCACCACCAATTAATTTTTATTAAACAGATTATTGGTAACAGAATTGGGTGAGCAAATAATACCTGAGTTTTTTCACAAGACATGGAAGGAATATCAGAAGATTAAAGAAAACACGAAGAGTTTTCCCAAAACCAATAAACCCCGTTCCCCAATATCAGTAACACTCAGTTGTAAAACAGCGTCTTGACTGGTAACACTCAGTGAACTCTGCATGGGTTTTTTATTGGACCAAAATGAAGAAGTAAAGGTCAATAAATTCAAAATAATGCTTGGTTATTAAAAAATGGTCCATATGTTTTTTGATTTTTTGAATGTTGTTATGGTTTACATTACTGTATAGTCCATTTTTAACATAACAAATTAAGGTATTTATCAAGAACTAATTTTCCCACATCAGCAAATTTTTAGAACGCACCATCAATTCCCAGTAATCTAAATCTCCGGTTATATGGGGTATTTTAATTTTATAATATAAATGGAAAAGGTGCCAACTCTCCCGAATTATATTTTTAAACATTAATATATTGATATTGGAAGCCCACCAAATTCAGAACACACAAAACCCATTTATACCAAAAAATGATTATTCGATTACTTTACGGTACTTTTGGAGCCGCCCCAGGGAGATACTAATAATGTTCAGGAAGGTCATGTTGTGTTTGTACCACCTGGCGTATAGTAAAGAAAGTTAAAAGAAAATGAGTTTAGTGGGTTTTAGAAAATGCTTTGATAAATTTTAAGTTTTAGCGGTATCCAAGATGGTGGTGGGACCCTACAAGGAGCACAAAAAGAACCAATAAATAATAAATAAGGCTTCAGAAAACATAGTTAGAGTAGCTTAAACAGAAATAGTTAATATTATATAACATTTTATTTGTAAGGGAGTATATAAGGGCACTCTATTATTTAAATATTTTAAATCACAATTAATTAAGAGGAGACAAAAACCCCATGGAAAACATTTGTAGTCTGAGCAGGAACAAAAAGAAAATCGCGGGGGCCAAATGTTGCGGAATTCGAGCGGATTTTTTCCATTATATGCGAAAAATTTTTTATTTATAGTGTCCCCCTTATGTTATAACAGTCCCCTGTTAAAAAATTTTGCGGTTATACGCGAAAAAAATCGCAAAAAATCGCCGGATTTTTCACCCTTTTTTTCCCCCCTGTGTACCGGAGTGGGAATAATGCGGAAATTAAAAACTCTTTTTAATTCCCCGCATGTTGTAAACAAGAGGATAACCCTATGGCCTGCTAATTGGCAAAGCCCCTACCAAGATAAAAACACCATGTATTTACTTTCTGTTTTATGTAGGAAACCCTGATTTAAAAGCACACAGACAACGTCCAACACTACTACTAACCATCCCCCCGGATATAAACCCTGGGACATTTCATCTGTTTTAGTAACAATATACCAATCTATTGGAGATTTTAAATTTTTAGTGCAAAAAAATGTTATCTGAATCCGTAGGACAGCAATTTTGTGAAGTTTTCGCCATTCATCGCCATATTTTAGTTTTAGAATTACAGCTGGTGAATCCTGAAAGAAAGGCTTTTAATGCCCCAAAAAATTGCAGACATACCATAAAACCTTCCAGAGCAAATATACAAAACAAGAGAACCACTGAACATTGTACCGTAATACTACAGTTCACCACCCCCCCCCCTCCTGTTACCCAAAAATGTGAAAACGCAGAAGGTAGATTCCCCAGAGCTCTAAAAAAAAACAAAGTTATGCGTGATAAAGGGAACAATTGGCCCTCCCATAAGATTCCCCTTACTTTTCAGTACTAGTCCTATGTGGGAATTTCAACCAGTAATGGTCCCCCCCCACCCCCCTTACAATCCTGGCAATTACTTTCCTACCACCATTCCATATATGCAGGGCATGGTTATTCCCCTTATATACAGAGGATTGTTTATAGGAACTAACAAGTAAAACTAAACTAAACTAGGTTATAAGGAGAAATGGAGATACAAAAAAAACGGGCCAAATAAATTAATCAAGAAGTCCCCACACAGAAACAGTGCAAATTACAAAACAACATACCCATCCTCAGTTTTTCCTCCCCCCAACTCAAATGCAGGGAATACATCTGTCCATCCTGTAAAAGTGTGTGGGGGGGGGGTAAGTTTTAGCTATTTAAAAATACTTGGCAAGTATATACCATTCCCCTCAACCGTACCCACGAGAATGCAAGTATCATTCACATTTTAAAATTAGCTTTGAACTTTTTTTTGTTGATTCTTTTTTAATAGGGTAACAAATAATTTTTTTCCTGACCTAATATCATGTTTAATATGTTATAATAAAACATCAAGTAAAACACAGTTAAAAAAATGGAACTGAAAAAATAAACTATTAAAACTATTTTAACGGAAAAAAATTGAACATAACGGATGAACAAAGCATAAAAGACCGTCATACGAATAAAGAAAGCCACAAAAAGAGAAAACCCTACTCCTAAGTTAAAAAACAAGTGAACTCTGTTAATTCTTTTCTGAAGAAACTTTAATTCCCATACCCATTAATCCTAAACGATATAGAAAAAAAGTATAATCGGAGATTTTTTAAAACCCAAACCAGTACAACACATCCGACCATTCCCAACCTTTTTTTTAAACCACCCTTGTTCCACTTAGCAGAGTGTCTCAGTCCAGTTCCTGTGTTGAAACTTGAAGGTGGAACGTACCACACATCTTTAGTAATTTATTGCCTCCAATAAAAATGTAAATCGCCTCTTTTTTCCCTGCCCCCGTTACCCTTGGGTTAAACAAGTTTCAATGGGGACAATTTCCCAGAAAAATTCCAATCAAGTTTACAGTAAGAAAACGGGAAAAATTGTAATTGTTAATCCAGCCCTCCATTCGAGCCCCAGGACTGCCACTTTTAATGTTAAGTTTTGTATTAACGGTGGGGGTAAAAACACTTTTTAACTTGACTACCATTACTATCCTCCCCAACAAAAATATTTCTAAATTTTCCAATGACGAAAATTCCCTGTTACCGTTTTTATAATTTTACAGTACCGGCATTAAACAGCAATCTAGATGATGTAATGGTTATTAACGGGTATTCCCAAGTGGTTAATAACGGCGCTTGATTAAAGGGGGGTTTTTCCAATGTAAAAATCCGAGGAACTTTTTTGGCAAAACCTAGTTGTCTGTTTTAAACATGGATATAGTAGTCCAGCCAAACCAAGCCTTTGGTAACGGTTTCCAGCGGTCCGAAAAAACACCAGTTTTTTCAGTCCCCCACTGTATTCATGCGTTGGGTTTATTCCTCATTGGGGATTACCAAGCTAAACATGCAAACCCTCTGAGGTAGATTAAAATGCTGGGGGTGGGAAAGGTGTGTCTCCCCCACCAAATAATCCTCCTGAAACTATCCTTATGGAATATCTGGATCCCATTGGTCAACTTCTTCCAAACAAGCTTTTTTTCCCCCTTTGGATTATGGTTAAATCACTTAAGGCAAAAAATTTACACCCTTTTTTAAGAAAAGGGAATGTGAAAGTATAGTAAAAGGGGAACTGAGCTTGTAAAAAACATTTGGAAATGATAGCCTTTATTCCCCCTTATAACCCATACGTAATTCCCCTTTTGGGGTGCCCGAGGACTTGCCAAAACAGAAAATTGCAATCCCGAATTTCTTGTAAATTCCAAGTTTCGGAAATGTTTTACCAGAGAATTTCTTAAGTTCGTCAAAATAATTTACAGAAAGTCATGGGCAAGTTAAAAACAAATTTGAAAACATATTGTTTAGTTTTCCGAAATAAATTAATCAACAAAGAAATCCATCAAAATTGCCTCCAATGAAGCCCCCTTTTTTTTGTGTTCAAGAAAAAAGATCCTCCAAGAAATCCCAAATTGAATTAGCTTTTATACAAGAAAGTCCCCCGGTGTTTGAAAAAATTAATAAACAGCCAATAGGGGGGCCAACCCATTTTTAGGATACGTAAATAACCCATGAGAACAAATTAGCAATCAGTAAAAAGGTAGCATTTATATTCCCACACAGATCCCCCCCCATGCCCAAATTTAAGACCACACTGTGCCCATAAATTTTGTACATCCTTCCCAGAACCAATCCCCTCCTCCACTGAAATATGTTCTCCATCCCAAATCCCAGGCCACTGCAAGGTTAAATCTGGTATGATACCAAAACCTTTGTAAACACTGAAACTTCATGAAATCCTGAGGGGAATATTTGTCCCAATGTAACAGAAGCAACCTCCAAGCTTCCCGTGAAGAACTAGGTAAACCCAGTCCCCTGTTAAAAAACGTGAGTTGAAGTTTGTCCCCCCCCCTATGAAGAAGTTTTCGGGGTACCCCTTAGCAACTATTTTGCAGTAGAAATATCCACTGTGATGAACCATAACCACTGCTTCCCGCCCCAGGCATTCTATCACTATTCACTTATTTGACACCACTTATTACTGTATTGGTTTTAAATCTTATCCTCATTGATTTCAGAAGGCCCCGGGTGTGAAAAGGGCTGTGTCCCTAAAGTTTTTAGCTTCAACGAACCATGGTCCCTGCTTGAAAAGATAAACATATTAGGTTATAAACCGAAAATTTATAAGGGTAAAAATACTGGGGTGTATTTTCCAGAATTAGGTTGACTTTTTATTGAAAATCATGCCGGAAAAAAAAGCCAGGCCAAAAGAAAAAGCATTTTTTTTCATTTTTAAATGTAAGTCCGGAAAAACAAGTTAAAAAAAACTCCGGAAATCACAAAACAACATCACAACTGTAGAATAACAAACGATTATCAAAACTTGGGGTAAAACAAAATTTTAAAAACATCATCATTTAATAAAATATAGGCAAAGGTTAAAAATTGAAATAGAATAAAATTCTTTAAAAAAATAAGCATTTCCATACCCTGCCCACTTTCCCCCAGAACAAATCCATACGTTTAGATTTTGATTCGATTAACATAATAAATCTCAAATAACCACTATTTTGGATAGATGCTAAAGTGAAAAATTAATCGAATAAATAAATCGATATGCCAAAATTTAGGCACGAATAATAAGCAAGCCATAGATAAAATTAGGTTTAAAAATATATAATTAAAAAACATTTTAAAGAATCGTAAAATCATTTTTGGAAACGTGTAAAACAATCCTATTAAACCAAATTAACAATATAAAAAAAACGATATAAAAACAAAGAAACTTAAATTCAAACATCATAATGTATATGATTTTAGGCAGTTGGAAAAAAATGAAAAATGCACATTCTAATAATTTGTTTTTTTTTAATGGAATGGTCCCCTACCTTCCAAAATCTCAACACTTCATCACAATATAAAAGGTAAATTTTTGATCAAACTGTTATACATCCGACACCCATCCAATCACCATAATCGGCCAGTACTCCATTTTAGCAAAGGTGGTCAGACCCATCCCCTGTAATGGGAACTGAAAGACATATACACGTCCCCACCCTATAACGAAAAGCAACCAAAGAAAGAACATGAAAAGTCTACTCCCTTTGGTAACTGTGCCCTCCCCTTTTGTATCCATTGGGGGCCACCTCAGAAAATCTTCAGTTAGTGGGTCCGTAGGTGGTGTCCCTCGGAGTAACCCCCCCGGGGTACCACGACCCCAGTTTCCAGCTTTGGTGCGCCACATTATTATTTTGAAAGATTATCCTCCGAAACCCCGGACAACGGTTAACCTGAGAGCCTGTAAAAAATCCCGCAGCACGTAGACTAACAACAAAAATTATTAGCTGGATGTAAAAATCTGGCACTATGAAGAAAGTCCCCCGTAATAAGAAGCATCTATAACCATGGGTTTTAGCTTTTTCCAGTTTATCTTTTAAGTAAATGGAGGTTGGTATTGGTTTGCAGAATACCCTAGAGCTTTGGATAACTTATCGTATTTTCACAAAATTTTGTAAAAATGTAAACACATCAAACCATTGGCCAAGGTAACACTGACCCCAGATATGTATGAAAAACCACAACTTCCCCAATCAATGGCATTATTTATCTCCCAGTAACCCAAGCAATCATATTTTCCAGAGGGCAAGAAACACAAAGTGGGTTTAATAGCCCGGACCGGGGGAAGTTCAAACAACTCCAGTGGGAGTCCCCCCTTTTTCCAACTGGTTCAGATCCATGCCCTTTTTCCCCAAAAAGCACTTGTCACCCCTCCACAATAGCAACAAGCGGAGAACAGGTAGCACCCATTGGGGAAAATGTCAAACTTGAGAAAACATCGCCTAAAAAGATGGAACACCCTGAAAAAAATGCAAAATAGATATCCGACAACCCCTTCCTTTAAATGTTTTTTGGCTTCTGAACTCCAATAATTTATTGATTTCGTATCACTTAAAGCAGCAGAAGGACTTTATTTTTGCCCAACTACACTGCCGGAGCCTTTTAGGGGTTAAATTTTACTAAAAATGAGGATTTTTTTTTATATCAACATTATTTACAGAGAAATTGGGAAAGAAAACAAACCCCCAAACATTTGTATATGAAAAAATAGCCCTTCCTGAAACAAATTCAACAAAAAAGGAAACCGGATCCAATCCACCGTGATTCTAATATGAAGCCAGGAAATTCGATCTGTTTATCTGATACTGGAATCACTCCCCTTTTTAAAACCTCCAAAAAAAAGATCTTGAACAGCTACCAGGACCCAACCAATTTTTTGGAGGTAGAATAACTAGGGAGGAAAAAACCACCACCGGTAAAACCTCCCCAATCAACATAGTTTTGGCCAAACATTTGATACACAAATGCAAAGCTGGGAAAAAAAATTATACCGAAACGATTTCTACAACAATGAATTGATTTCCCATATCCAAAATCCAGGCCCAACTGCCCAGGTAAATCTCCGTTATTTTGATAACCAAAACTGAAAACAACTGAACTTCATGAGAAAACCCGGATATGTCCATGTTTAAGAAGGAACCTCCAGCTCCGCGAAGAAACTACAAGACATCCCCCTTGTAAAAAACCGTGAAGTGTAGTATTTGGTACCCCCCTAGGAAGAGTTTTTTCGTTAGTGTCCCCCCACCACCCCCTTAGCACAACTAAGTTGCAGTTAGAATTAAATCCACTGTTGGGTAGACCATAACCACAGCCCTTCCCTGCCATAACCGATCCAACTTCCCACTTATTTTGTCACCACTTATTTATTGTGTTGGATTGTTTTATCTTATTCTCTGCCTTATTATACAAGGCCTCGAGAAAAGTCCTGTTTTTTCTGAAAAGCACAACTTTACACTGCCTACCATAATTCCCTGCGGAAAGGGTAATAAAACATATGTTACCTCAAGATGACATAAAAAAAATGTGAACTTATGCAGAAATAATTACATCCCAAGTTTGATATGTTCGTTAAATATGTTATGGCATATGATCTTTAAAAACTAAAACTTGTTTAGTAGAGACGCACCAAATTTTCAATTAAAGTCTTGTTTTTTTTACATATCCAATTAATTTCAGATACTCAAATTTAAACCATGATTCAATTCAGATTGATAAAAAAATGCCAAAATTGAATTATAAACAGCCTGTAAGAATTATTAAACAAGGCCCCAAAGATTTTTACTAAAGAGAAATTTTCTATAAATGTTTTTGTTAATATAAGCTGGTAAAAATTCGTTCAAAAGCTTAATAATAAAATAGACTAAGATAAAATAAAGTCAAATTAATTAATATAAACAAGGTACAAGATTTAACAAAAGAAAAACAAATTGTTGTTTAAATGATTTGTTTAATATTAATTTAAAAGTATAAAAATATCGTTCAAAGCTTAATAAATAGACTACAAATAAATAAAGTCAAATTATAATTGAAAAAATTAACAGCAACTTGAAAAATAGCACGAAATATTTGATATCGTAATCAAAACAAAATTCGATTATTATACTATATAAAGAATCATACCAGTAATTCATCCCAATTCAACAAAAAAATAACTAAAAAAGCGGAACCGAAAAAAGAAAAAAAAATCGATAGGATAAAAATTTAATGTATTTTAAAAGGGTGGGTTCATAAATTACCCTGCTTAACCTAGTAACAAAACCTCCCCCTCCTTTAGCTTTATTTTTATGTAATTATACCCATAGGATTTTAATACATTATTTTTTTTAAGAAGTTCCCAAAATCAAATTTACACCCAATCCTGCTTAAACAATATGGATGCATCAAACTCCAACTTTGTTTGTAAAGGTCCCCCCCCTGGTTTCCCTTTCCCTTTGGACCTTGTAAAAAACTCCGTGTCCCCTGGTTACCAATATTCTAATCTGTTTATTTTTAACATAACGGAATATAACAATCCCCTCACCGTATTTTCATGGAAACAATCTGCCCGGTATTTCCGCTCATCAGTTCCCTAATCAGGAACTATTGAGCAGCAACTCTCCCCGCCCTTGATAAATGCCAGCAAAACAAAAGAGCAAAAAGAATGATAAATCAAAGGCTTTGCAAATTCGGTAAAAATTCTCCATAATTTAAGGTAATCCAGCCCACAAAGAAATAACAACTGACACATCCCCTAAAAACCAAATACAGGCACCATGAAAAAATTTCCCTCTAAAGTAGTTTTTTAAAATACTAACATTAAATTTGCAACGAAAACATAATCAACCTAATAATACAAAACCCTCCAGAAAAGGCCAATCATAATTATTTTTTCCCCTAAAACTCCCAAAAAATAATCCCAAAATTCACCGCTACCAGGAACTATTCGAACAGCCCAGCAACATACTGAGAAATGTAATATAAAGAGGGAAACGGCCCTTATCTTTCTCCTGGATGGAACCATTTTCCCAAGTAAGTGGCTTTTGAATGGAACCATAACCATGGACTTCACCCTCTAATCCTGGAATAATTTTCAGATTGTTGTAAATCTGATAATATGGGTTGGCTTTCCTGAGATGCAGAGAGATGGGGAGAAAGAAGGAGCAATAGAATGTAATGTAGAAAAAATTTTGTTTATGAGGAGGGAAAGAAGTTTTCAGTAATGGATATCCCATCAAAGTTTTTATCCGACCCAAATCGTTATTCCAAAAATTTTTGGTCCCCCCCAGATTTCCCTCCAAAAATCATCCCAATATTAAATCCCTTATTTCCCTCCAATATTATTTTGCAGAAAAAGAATGTCACCTGAATTAAGTTTAAAAGCTACCCCTTCACGATCCCCCAATGCCATGCTATGTAGCGACAAACCCTTCTTGCGAACAGTTTGTTTCCTTCTTGTTGCCCCCCAATACCCGAAAATGCGTGGATCTGCCATAAGAATCCGCTTTGCCAATCCCATAGTAAATACCCAGTTTTGGATTCAACTTGGATTTTATTGCTAAAAACCAGCCTGGAAAAGGCAAATCATCAAGCCGGCCACCCCAATCATTACTTTTAAATAGGATGAGTCACCCAATCCCAACCCCCAAAATATTGTCCCTGGGGAAAAACTAAATTGTGGTGGAAAAATAGTCCCCCTTGAGCAATACAAAATTCTGAAAATTCCTCCACAAAATATATGTGATGAAACTTCTATTTAGTATTTTGCCCCTAGTGTCACCCACCCCCCAGAAGCTATTTTCTTTGAATTCAACCTTTCAAAACTCTCCGGCGGTATAAAAAAATGAACTTGATATATTCCCTTCTTATAGAGTAATAAAGGTTTGGTCCCGGGTGAAAATGGAATCCCAACGGTATTTCCTTTCAAGTTCCCTCCATCATCTCCCATTAAATGAGGATAGGGCCAGCCCACCTTGACCGCCCCTAATAACCGTTTTAACTAAAAATCAACTGTTTTTCTTGTTGAAATGCTTGTTCTTTAAAACATATAGGTACTAAAACATTCCCGTCCCCCCCCCCCAGTTTTTCTTGTGCAAAATGAAAATTCCATTTTCCCCATGGCACAAAACAAAAACAAGTTATCATCTTCTTACAATCATTTTCAATAAATCCTAAGCAATACAATATCAAAGTTTTTACCAGCACCTGCAAAGGGCCCCCCATTAAACGAAAGAACATGAAAGGGTCAATTATAAAAGGGAGTTTTGTTCTTGATCCCTTCCCCGTGATGTACAGGAAATATTTTGCAAGCAATTTTTATTTTTGAAAAATGTTTTTTTTTGGTACGGCCTCCGGGAATTATTTTTACTAAAAATCCTCGGAATCCTTTAGTCTGCTTTACAATATAAAGGATTTTGAATTATTAGTTAAAAAACTATCCCCAAAAACCTATATCATTGATCAAAAATCCCGGAAAATAAAACCAGTAAGTTATTTTTTCCATTTTTTTTCTTTGAGATTCCTCCCAATATATACTTGGTTTAATCTGATGAATTATTGGATCCACCAATCCCAAACGAGAAGTGGCATGAAATAACTAAAAGCAAAGAGGGGTTAACTAGTTTTCCCCTCGACAACCAACCGCTTAAGCCCTAGCCCATTATAATAACCTGTAGATCGTCCCCTTCCCCAATAAAAGAAAAGCATGTGGTTCCCCGAGTGGCTTTTAAACCGGAAAATGAACAAACAATCCTGTTTCTTGAATCCCAATGGGAAAGCAACAAAAACATTTTTATGTAGAGATTTTTAACACCGAGAAAATGAGCAACTCCCGTTCTAACAAACCAATTGCAAAATTTTTTTTCCAACTGCATAGATGCCGTCCAATTTAAACCGGATACTAATGTTGTAACCCCCCAGTTACCCCTGAATAAAGGGTATTTCTTGAACCTCTATACACCACCACAGAGCCATAGGGAACTTACAATTAAAAAGTCGTGTTGCAATACCCCCCCGTAAAACTGCCCCCCTTGATCTTCCCCCCTTTCCATTCCCCCCAACATAAAAGCACTACCCACTGAATATGTAGTAAAAGTATAAATCCCAATGCAAAAACAGTAACCCTTTGGTTCGATCCTTTTTTTACTAGAGCAAAATAGAATTGTACTACTCCCCCAGCAAAAAAATTACAGTTCCACAATTCCCTCCTTTGAATCAAAAAAACCTTTTTTCTTCTTAACCTCCAGGTCCGTCCCTCAGTGTTACTAACTTATCCACAAAATCTTTGCCGAATAGCAAAGGGGGGAAGCAAAAAAGAAAAGGTTTGTAATTTACCGTTTAATATCCCCCCCGATGAACCGTAATAAATAAGGAAAACAAGGCAATAGGTTATTCCCCCCCATCAAAAATCCAAATATCTTTCACCAAAAGACAAGGAGGTAGACTCCCCTCCTGTTCCGTTTTGTCCACTCCAAGTAGCTGGGAAAGGTACGATGAAAGAAAACACATTCCCCCACATTGGAAAGTCCCCCTAGTGTTAGGACCCACCATCCAACTAACACGGCCTAAAGCCTTAACTTGCAAAAGAAAATAAAGTACATGGGTGGGGTGCCTAGTCTGAGCACGGCTTTTTCCGCCCCACAGCCCCGCCCCGCCTTGCGGTGGCCAAGCACAGCCAAACTGCAGGGATCACTCCCCACTCCCATCCCCCCTGTTTATGTTTCGGACCCCACTAGCACCACAGAGTGGACCTCCCCACGTTTGGTATGGGGTATTGGTAAACTGCCCCCTCATTGTCCCCCGGCCAGGCACCTAAACTCCCCACGACCTGGGCTTGGAAATCAAGATCAAATACCAAGCACATATCCTGGGCCCCTCTCTACCCAACTCCACCTCACACTCAACACAAGGAGCCCCGGCCAAAGCTCCATTCCCGGCTACGGACAGTAAAAAGAAATAATCAAAAACCGACCCCCCAGCCATGGAACAAAATGGTAAAAAACCTAAAACCCCCAAATAAAAGCCAAAAACCAGTACAATAAAACTCGTCCACAAAAACAAAAGAGGGAACGGCAAAAGGGGTTACTACCCGAAAACCACGGGAAACGCGCGGACAAAAGACCCAAACCCATAGTAAAAGAAAAAGGCCCAACAAATTAAAATCACCCAACAGGGTGGCGCGGCCGCGACCTGAAAAACCAAATCCAACGGCAAAACCAACAAAACATCAAGCCACAATGTAAATATCGAGAAACAACCTAGCGGAGCTGTTAACCAGAAAAATAACATGGAAGATGGTAAGTTTTATTCCTCGGCATTAAACAAAACCCAAATTTTCCCCGGGAAAGGCCTTTTTTTTCGACAGATTTTTTGACCTTTCTAAAGTACCTCAGAAAAGACCCCCCCCCGATGACGGGGAACCTTATGCCCAGATACTCCCCTTAGGTGTTTAATCGCCGTTATTTTCCACCGGGTCCATAACAGCAAAATGTTATGTCCAATTTTTGGGTTCGTAACCGGCTCAAGCGAAGTCCCCCACCCAGCCGAGCTTTATCGGTACACCCCTCACCCCGCACCCAAAGGAGCCCCCTTCCAAGAAGACCCGTTAGCCCACCAGGCGGGACGTAGCCCTCCCCGCAAACCCGGGGAGGTAAGAAGTGAGCGCCCCATCGACAACAAAAAAAAACAAAAAAAAAAATTCCCCACAATTGTTAAAAACACTTATTACATTTTAACTATTCAACAACCAAATTTTTTTTTTTTTTTTTAATCAATAAAAAACATTCGAAAAATTGGTAACCAACAAACAATACATCATTTAATTTTCAAAGAAAAATATTCCGCCGAAAGAAACTTATACAATGCCTTGACAAAGTGAACCGAGTGGTAAAAACAAAATAAGGGCACACCGAAACAAACACGATAACCAGTAAACCTGAAATCAAAATAGCAATTACATCCGTGGGCCACCCTAAAATGCAAACCTATAAAACGTGAAAGCCGATTTGCTGCAAAACCAAGGCATGCTAGGTTTTTTTTATTCATTGAAACCATAACAAGGTTTTTACAGCCTAAAATAACACTATAAATTAAAATAACAATGTACCAATAAATCCCAAATATAAATAATAAACACAACTAAGCATAAACAAATTATATTAATTAATACTATTTTTTTAACCATTTTTAATTAATTTAGAACAAATATAAGTTATTACATTAAGGTGTAAATTTTTTTAACTTGTCCCCAGGAAGGAATGTAATATGGTCCGAATTAAGAGGAACTGGTACCAAAAGGGTTACTTTATTAAATGGGTTTTTTTTTTAAAAACAACGGATGGCTCCTTGAAGACTTCCCCATTAATTCAATAAGGAAATTTTACTAAATCCCAAAGAATGGTGTTGGCTCTGTAAAAGTAATATATAGATAACCCTGAAACATTCTGGGTTCCTGGGCCCTTGGGAACGTAAAGGTTTTTTTGTGGAAAAACTTTGAAAGGAGGAAAATGTATTCCCCCCAAACTAAACCATACTGAAAGATGTCGACCTAGATGTGATCCCGCCCTTAACCTAACCCTTCCCAATGAACACCCGTCCCCCCCCCCACCGGTAAGTAAGGTGGAAATGTCCCCACAAACTGGAACCATGTTCCCCATAAAAACAATTAATTAATTGAAAAATATAATTAAATCCTTTGTTAATCCAAACCTTACCGATAAGTTGGAAGGAATAATTAGTTTCCTTACCACCGCTAAGAAAAAATACATATTTTTAGTTCCCTAAGGCCCCTCCAAAAGTAAAATATCATAAGATCCCCACTTGAATACCTCCCCCCTTTTTTGTATCGATTCAAGTTTCTTCCCACCGAGGTTTTCTGAATGAGGCCGCCCAGAAAACAATTTGTGCAGTGGTTTACCGAAAATGACCTTCTAACACTGGAGAAAGATAGAAGGCCCGACTGTTATTATTTTTTATTATTTAATATTTTTTAGTGGTTCTTGGTGAAGTAAAACAAGTTTTTTCTTTTTAGAAGGCTAACCTCGGCAACCTCGCCCCCTTAGAGTTATATCAATAATCACCAGTGGGATGTGGAAACCAAAATCAAACTTACCTAAATTGAAAATAAGGTCACTCCACCAGAATCTTTTTTTCAACAATGACCCTGTGTAAAATTTCCCCGATTAGCCCCCCGATTTCCATATCATTGGAGTAAAACACAAAAAAAAAAAAATTAAACACTACGAAAACATAGAAAATCTCATTGCTCGGGTATCGAAAAAGAACGTGACTTTTTTATATTGAAAGGGGTGAAAACACCAATCCCGTATTATGATGAGCCCAATTTTGGCCACGAATGGTATTTTTCATATCCCGCATGGAGCAAAGCGCAAAGGTCCCCCCATCCTGGGGACCGTGGAAAAAAATATTTTACGCCATATTTTTTTTGTTATCATCCAGCAAATACCATGGTTTATAAATTATGGGATTTTCCGGTGACCAAATCCCCTTCTGTAATGGGCCATAAAGGAAAAAGTATAAATAACAGTAAGGGCCCTTAAAATTTGAGCCCTGGGGGACACCTGGAATCCTAACCCTTGAACAGGGAAAGCCAGAAAAACATTTTATTTCCAATGACCCAACCCCGTTGTCAAATCTTGTTTTCCCAAGGTAAGCAAACTTGAAAATAGAAATCTCAGTAAAAGTAGAATTAGCCAACAAATGTTATATTGTTTACCCTTTTTGAGCTTCAAACAGAAAAATTTCATGTCGAGGTAAATTATGAACCAGGAATCAAAAAGCTCATTTAATGGGGAAATAAAGTAATAATTAATGTCCAGTGCGAAACAATTGTCCCCATATGAGAATAGGGCAAAAGCTGCCCCCCTCCCCCATACAGAAAAATATTTAACCTAGCCTGAATTTGTAAAACCATGATATCTACTCATAAAACCAATGTTTTGAACGTTATTTGATCAATAAGATGTATACCACATCGAAATAATGGAGCAAATTCCCTATCCCCGAATTACTATTTTCGTAAACAATACATAAATAAAGCATGTCAGAGAAAATTGGTGGCCCCTAATAGGATGTTTAACTTCAATTTTTATTAGGAAGCCCTTTTTATTTTTTTTATGAAACTGGAAAACAACCGTTATGCCCCATTTTTCCAATCCCTGCTGGAAATACAACCAGTTTTTTTTAAAAGAGGCTTTTCAAAAAGGATAGCAAGAGGCCCCCTTAGACATGCTTATCAACTGAAAACAGAAACTATTTTTAAAAAATACCCCATCCATGGAATAATGTCCAAGCCCCCCTTTTGGTGCCTATTACTTGGATCACTAATTGATTTCCCATGTAAAACCTTTTGATTTTTTACAAGTGGTCGAAATTTGGTCCTGTAAAATCAAACGGTCCAACCCTGGAAAAAAACCCACGATATCTATAAATCCATATTCACTTACCCCCCTCCAGGTAAAAACTGATCGTTAAAATTATTTAATCTGCAATAACTCACAACTGGTTACCCCTTGGCGGGACGGCCACCGTAGGCCAATAACCATAAGGTAGCTGACCTGGATTTCAGGAATGCGAATTAGATATTATTTTAGATTTTCAACAAAAGACCAGAACTTTTTTGGTTACTGAGATTTCTGGTCTTTATATCGATCATCCTTCAAAGAATTATAGCGATCCAATTTTGCATCAAACGAGAAAAAATTTTTAAACAATCCCTCCCAAGCCCTTTTTGGAAAAATATATAAATATTTTTTTGGAATTAGAAGACTGGGGGTTGTTATCCAATCGTCATGTGTAAGTTTCCCCCCGCCCTTCCCTTTTTTCTACATAAATCAAAGACATCTGAAGTCCAAATCCATGGGGGGTTTGAAATTCATCGGATAGACAGATATCTTAGGGAAATATGTGAATTAACAATGCGAGAAAGTAGAAAATAAGTTTTATTTGAAAAACTGACCCAAGGCCCCTCTTCCGACTGGTTTACCACTAAAGTAGAATGTTTTTTTTTATATCCAGTTTTTAGTCAAGCAAATTCAGTGCCAATTAATTTAAATTGGTCCCCAATTGGGCCCCATATTGAAGCCTATAAAGAAAATTTTTCCGTTTGGTAGACATATTTTTTCCCTTTCTAGCGATTTTTAAGTCCCCTATTTAAGTCAAAATCATATAACCGCATAGATAATCCGACCCACCCAAATAACCAAGTTTATTTTTTTACTGTGCCCAACAATTAGATTCTGATAATTACAATTTTTCCCCCTGGGCTTATCCGTCAAAAACCTACATTCCTAGAACAATTTTTTTCCCCCTGTAAATGTTGAAGGGTTCTGTTTACCAGGCTTTGCTGTAAGAATAAATCATTAAACGTTAAACAATCAATGAAACAAACAGTAAATGCCCCATTGTTTCAATAGGGAAACAGTAGGGGAGAGCCCCTCCCATCCCCATCTGGAAACCCTGGCAAATAATTTCCAAAATCACCAACCCAAAGGTAATGGCTCGTAAACTCTTCTAACGCCTACTGGAAAATGTTAGGTTAAGTTAATTGCCTGACCCTTTTATCAAGGTAAACAATGGGCCAATGTGGGTGCCAACCTCAGGTAGACCGGGAACTAATATGGGATATTCTTCCCTAACTTTGTCAGAAAAGCTCCCAATAAATCCTAAATCCTCGGCCTCTACAAATTTGACCAGGAATGGTTTTTAGATTTCCTATGTCCCCAAGGACAAATGATTTAATGGCAAAAAAAAAGGACACCACCCCCCATTTACTCCCTGGAGAAAATTTCCCGACCTAATTCCCCTGGTGGTCCCGGGGGATGAGGTTAAAGCCTCAAACGGTCCCAAGTTCCCCCCCCTACAATACTTATGTAAATCAAGCTGTCACCGAGATGATTTTCACTATCATGTGGAATATGTACCCCCTTTAACCAAGTTTTTCCCATTATAAACTACAATAAATTTATGGTGTCTTTATTGATAAAATAAAATAAGTTTTTTAGTATCCCTTGAATTTTTTAGAGTTGGGAAGAGTGGGGAAATTTTGCAATCTCCAAGTTCCACCAAAAAAGGGGAAATCAAGCCCTGAAAAACCGTTTTACAATAAAAAACACCTGAGGCAATTTCCCCCGGGGGGTTCCTGGATTTTTTTCATGGCTAGGGTGACACATAAAGAAAAGGAAGACAGTTTATGAGTAGTAATCCCAAAGGTTAAAGGTGATTTGCAGATATATATTTGTAGATAATGGGATTAAGCCCTCGTTTTTGGAATTGATAATAAACAAACCAAACGAAATGTAAGTGTTTTAAACCTCTAATAAGATAGCATACTCCATGTAACGATACCCCCTCAATTGCAAAATACCAAAGATAACAATGTAGAAAAAATGCAACGAAATTACCAAGGACTGGTATAATAATTTAGTAGGAATTTGGGGAGGATATTTAATAAGCGTATCTAATTTTAGACAGGACATTATTGTAGGGTGGGTTTTCCAAAAAACAGGTGGTAAACAAACAGAGTAAAACCATAACAAGGACCGAAATTAGTTAAGTACATAAAAGCAAGAACATATGTGGAATTGTGGGGGTATATTGGAAATTGAGTTTTATCATTTTATATTTTTATTTTTGAACGGCAGTATGGGGGTTGGGAGGTGTTAAATAACTGAATTTCTTTGTATCTCTTCCTTGTTGAGTGGGTGGCTATTTAAATTAAAAGTAAGCCCAATACGTTTTTAACTCATATGAGAATCTAACTCAATCATGTGAAATCAAACCAATAACACCGACCCGCGAACCAGTTGGAGCAAAAAAAAATTCCCTTTTCACGGTTGTGGGTGGTAATTGTTGACTTTATATAATTGACCCCCGGTCCCCCCACCCACCCCCCCACTTTTTGTAAATCGTGGGATTTCAACGCCCCCCGAACCACACCCTGGGATTAATATACTAAACATAATCAGTTTAATGTTATTATAAAACAACCGAACCTGTAGAATATCCAATTTTCATTCCTCTTTTAAAATTGAGAAAATAAGCCAATAATACCCTTGAGGAAACTAATCATAGTAAGAATTTAAAAATACGGTGGATAAATTAATCCTGGCCAGTATGCTTTGGAGGACCAGCAACTAAAAGATTGATTTTTAAATTTTAAATTGTCATAGGTTTTAAATCCTTTTTTACATCCCGAAAATGGAATTCGAACAAAATAATACAACACAAAGAACCACACCCCTTAAATTTATCCCTCGACAACAATGCCACTTGTGCACGAGTCCCAGAACCTATACAAAAAACAGAAGGTTTAAGGAGCTTTGCATTTTTTATTTCCCGCGAAAAAGAGGCAACCACCCCCATCCCATTTTTTTTTCATCGACAAAAAATTGCTTACTGGTTTTCCAACAAAACTGTAACCAATACCACCTGTTAATAACTGAGACGGAGTTTTCACGAATTAAGAAAATTTTCGCAACTCCAAAAACACCCCGGTTATGGTAATTGTAACTATTGACTCAACAAAACGTGATACAAGCAATGTCCCCATAATCCTCCCAAAAAAACCAAACACGGTTTTATTAATCCTTTATATAGCCCCCTCCAAATTTGTGGAATAGCAATAACATAAAAACGGATACCTAAAATGATGAATGTGGAAATCCCTTCAACTACTTCTTGTTAGCTTTTGGGTTTAAATTAAACGCTGTAATAAGTACATCCCCCCCCTGGGGATCTCTATCCATCAACATTAAAAAAATAACCAACCTTGGAACCCTTTACCCACAACCTTTTTCACATCGCCCACCCACTCCAAATCACAGAACCAAACCAATTTCCATCACCTTCCCACTCCCCACCCAAATTGGCCGAAACCCCACCCCCCCCACCCCCATACCTAATGGAAGTGGCGACAATATTTTCTAGAACAAAATGAAATAATTATCAGAAAATTGCTTGCCAGCAATAACAAAATTACCAACAATTAATAAAATTCCCAAACGTTTTTTTTTATTAGGGAATCCCTTTAAATAAACTAGGAAAGTACAATCCTCAACTTGACTTTTACTGTATTTTTAAACCAGATATAATGGAATTAAACTTTAATTTATTAAATTATTATTATATTATTTTTTTTTAACATACTCCCATCTTATGTGGGGGGTTGACCTTGGGGTCCCCATAAATAATAACCCAAAACAAGCCTTGTTAAACCCAAAAAGACACAACTGGGTAGGTAGGTCAAAGCCCCCCCCTGGATGGGGGGTGCGTAAACATTTACGGACTGCCTCTCCCCTCCAAGACATCAACCCCGCTTATCACCATTTATAACGGTGAGCACCACTAATTTTCTAGTTTTTTTTTATAAAATATCAACAATTGCAAAGTGCAGGGTTTATTTTACTAATCTAAATCTACATAAACAACTCCCAATAGCCCCCAAAGGTCACCAAAACCCGTAGTCAATTCCCAGGGTTAAAATAAAATTAAAGTGATTTCAAATTGTTTTTTTTTTAATTGCCCTATAAATTGGATTTATAAATAAAAAATTTAGGTATGATTTTTCCTTATCGGCCCGTCCCTCCCACTAAACTTACGAATATTAGTTTGGCTCACAAAAAATAAAGAAATATAAACCCAATTAAATAATGAATCCAAGATTTTGAATAATTTTGGGAATTAACATAACATGAACAATGATGAACCAATTTAAATTTTGAACATACTAACATATTGGAATATAAAATTTGGTTTTAAAAACCTTGATCGAATCATTCCCCTTAAACAGTTTTGTTGGTATAACAAAGCAAAAAAAATAAGATTATGCTAAATAAAATAAATGAATCGGAAAAACATGAATTAATGGGTAATAAATTAATCTTCCTATATATTATTTTTATAATAAAACCAGTTGGGGGTTTTTAAAATAATCATAACAAGCCAATAAAGATAAAAGGTAAACTATGATACCACGAGAAATTTATTAGCAGACAAGAAACCGAAATCAAAATAATTATATAGTTGGAAAAATTAACCTTTTTTTTTCTATGATTATAATTATATTTTTTTACTGACAAACCTAATTAAATTGAACCAACACCCTAAATTTCATCACCTATCCCGCCCCTGGACGCCAATTCAACTCAAAATGTGACCAGACCAGTTCCTGTAGGAACCTTGATAAGGAGAACCGGTTATTTTAAGTTGGTTTTCCAATAGCACTGGAATCGGCTTTTTTAAACGTCGCTGTGGTATTTATCTCCAACTGGATTAATCAAGGACACAGGGACAGAAAAGGATTTTCGGCTGCATGGATTACAATCATTCGCCGGAAATTTTTCCCATTCTCCCGCTGACAAATATTATGTCAATTATTTATTTTAAAATGAAAAATAGCCCTGTTTATTTTTAAAAATTTCGCGGTAACCGCAAATTTATTTTGGCCCCAAAATAATCGCGAAAAAATCCCCCTTTTTGTCCCCTGTCAGGGACATCTCAATATGTCCAATAAGAAACATGATTGAATGGTTGGTTGTTATAAAATTGGTAACCAGCCCCAAGGGAATTACCTGCCTTCCCCGACCATCCAATTTGCCGGTTTTGTTTGAACCAGGCCATAGAAAATTAACACTTTTTTAGCTTGCATTTGGGTTTACACAAAGATAATACTTTAAAACGAACCACAAAAACCGCCTTCCGTATTGTTGAAAATATACAGGAAATCTGATATATAATTTGGAGTTTAGGGGTGTGTTCCCATTCCTTCCAATGAAGTTTTAGGTAATAATGGCTCAGTGAATCCCAAAGGCCCCATTTTGTGGGCTTTGCCCCAATCAACCAATGGGTGGGGATAATAATTCTGCCAACCTAATTTTAAAAAATTTTGGTAAATAATACCTTGGAAAGAGGTTTAATTCATTTTTACTACAGCATTTGAGAGGGGCTTCCTTTAACTTAATCCAAGCGATCCATTGAATTTCTTGAGTAAAAAAAGAAATTGCCTATAGATGTTTTTTCCAAACAATTTTTTGAAGCCTAACCAAGTTTTGGGTGAAAAGTCCCCCCATTTTTACCCAAAGGTTAATCGTTTTACAATAGCCAAAAAATCAAGTAGAAGACAAAAATGTATATCCTTCTGGTTATAAACCCTCCGGGATGATATAAGGGGTGCTTCTGCCCTGTAAAAACATGGTGAAAAGTAATATTGCTTTTCAAATTTAAGTAAATTTTATTTCCACCGCTTCTGTATTTTGAAACACAAGTGGATAAATCAATTTTCTATTCATCCAAAGTCTTAAAGCTATGCTCTGAAAGTCGTAGTTTTATTTACCCAGATTAAAATACCTGCAAGTAAGAGAAAATTAAACAAGTGGTCTAACAATATCCGCAGAAATGAAAACATCAGATAGCAAAGGAGCAAATGTATTTAGTTAAAAATATTGACCTCCGATCCGGTAAAGAAAAATCTTTAAGAAATCAACACGCCCAATTTTTTTCTTCAGATCCTTCACCATCAAACCCATCCATAACCAAAATTCCATTTGACCTGCTACAGGTTCCAAACCCTTTTAAGATACACGTAACATACATTGGAGCGAATACAAACTTTGGGAAAAATCAGTCACCACAAAGTTTATGCCAAACTTCAGTAGACTGTGTCTAGCCCATATCTTGAATATGGGGCCTAAATTACTATTGGAGACAACGGAAAGTTGTATTCTCAAAATCCAATCCAGGCACCTGGGCAGTAAAAAATCTTCGGTATTTTTGATAACCACAAACTGGAAAAACACTGAACTTCATGAAGATCCATGAACTAGTTCCCCCATGTATAAGAAAGGCAACCTCACTCCATGAAGAACTAGCAGACAGTTCCCATGATAGCGTGGAAAGTTGGGTGTAGATTTTTTTATTTTTGTCCCTAAGAAGGAAGTTATTCGTTAGGTCCCTTAAGCCAACTAGTTTGCAAAAGTACAAGAATATTCACCTTGTTTTGACCATAAACAACTGCTCCACTAGCATTTCTATCAACTTCACTTTATTTTTTGTCACCACATTTTACTGTATGGTTTTTTTATCTTTTATTCTTCTTCTTCCAGAAAAAACGGGTGGAAGTTCCCCTTGTACAGAAAATCCCAAATTTAAACCCTTGTCATATGAATCTAAAATAAGTTAATTTTAGTGAATAAAATTTTTCTAATTATCCCTGTTAAAAATAAAGTAAACAATACGTACCAACCTTTTAACCTTCCACTTGGGTTTTTACGATATATATATCAATTATTTAGCAAGATATTAAAACACAACTTCCCATTCAGAGATGATAACTGATATGACATAAAAATAGGAAAATACCATAAAATTTGGAAATACCATTAAACTAATCACATCTAGTTTATTCTTTCAATTTGAAAGGTACTACTTTTTAAAATAGATAAATATCAAAATAAACGCTTCCCTAATACGTCGATAAAACCTATAATACAAAAATTAATATATTTAAAATAATTAAAATATAAAATAATAATTAAAAAATATGTGTTATAATTTTTGAACATGAAAATAGTTTTTTTTTATACCATAATATTTATAAATTTTATATAAAAAGGGACTTTTTAGAAAGGAATTAAATTAAGTTATTGTGCAATAAGAAGGGTCCACTATTAATATCCACTGGAAAATAACCACCCAATAGATATATTATTATGTAATAAAAAACATCCCAAAAACTAAAACTTTGCCCAGTAACTGCCAGCCTCTTTTTTAAACTCTCCGAATAAGCCATTCCTCCCCTTTAAATTCCTACGTTATTCCTTCCTTAAAGTTTAAACAAATTAATTGTTTACAAAACATATCACAATCGGTAACTGTCCATAGTAAGTTACCCCAATTTGTTTTGGAGCCTTTATCATTCCGTCATCTCTGAATATCCTTCCCCCAATTACTTTGGTGTTCGATTGTCCTAGAAATTCCTAATTTCTGAGAAGTTTTTGGGGTAATGTTTTTATTAAGGTTTATTGGGTTTGTGGTTATTCCTAAATATACTCCAAGAAAGGGTGGGGTGTAAAAATCATGATAGTCCCCCCCTCGACCTAAAAATCAACATTTTATCCTCTTATATCAAAATTTCATACTATGGGGTATACATAGAATAAAATTTAAGAAAATAATATAAACAATAAGTCCTCTCAACAGCACAAAAACTTTCAATCCAAACTTAAACAAAGACTAATAAACAAATATCATAAACAAAACAGTCACCCTTGGTGGGAATAAAGTTGGAAAAAAGCTGATCCTATTCCCCACAAATGAATTCCAGAGGGGTAAAAGTTTGCATATCCACAAAAACCAAGTCGATTTTGAGAGTTCCAATGGCGGGGAAATGTTAATAGGATATGAAATTCAAGGCACTATGGCCTACCCTGAAAAATAGACCACATCTTTTCAAAAGCTGAAACTAACTTCCTTGTTTAGAATTTTCCCTCAGCCTCAGGTCAACTGGTTCTGTATACCTGATTAACAGCTGTTGTGTGAATAACCTAACAATATTAAGTAGGCACAGAAACACAAACAAAATAAAAGAAACTGTTTGTTTTACTAAACCATGGTTACTGAAAAATTTAAAAAAGCTGCATAAAATATAATTCAAATGTTCAGTAATTTTTTTGCTTGACCATTTCTTGCTTAGAAACACCCCTCCAATTTGGTTTTTATTCCTTGAACGGAAAGGCCCGCAGGATGAATTAAACACTACCACACTTTTTGGGCCCACATAGCAATTGAATGAACAAATCTACTAGGAAATTTCAAGCAAACCAAGCACATCCACCCCAAACATAAAAATGGTGGGTTCAAAATCCACCATCTGACAAAGATATTATTTGTTAGTAAAAGCAAAAAATAATATATACTTGATCTTCCCTTATGGTGGTTAACCTAAGGTTTTTTAGGTACAACCAACCACACCAAGTGGGTCCACAATTTAAAAGTCATATTTCCTGTTTATTTTTTCGTATTTTCTTTATATGAAATCTACTAATAACCAATTCCCAAAAACACTCTGCTCCCGGTAAAAATAATGAAAAAATTTTTAGTAAGAATATATTGGAGGAACCAAATTAGTGGGTGATTAAATGAAAAACATAAATATTTTTATACCATAAAACTCTAAGATTGGAAATCACAAACAAGTGAAAGGTCCATCACATCTTGAATTGTAAAATTCATTTTTCAAATCAACACAAGGTAAAACATAAGCCCATTCCCCCTGTTTTGAAATTAACCGATTGCTGTTTTCAATTATCCACTCTTATTATGAAGAAGAAATTTAGAAATTTTTTTTTCCCTCCTGAAGAATTTTGTGAAGTTTTTATCCTCAACATGATATAAACATCCAATAATTTTATAACAATCATCACAAAATCAATAAACCGCCAGCAGAAACTTTCAAAAGATGGCCTTGTTTAATGAATACAATGGGGAATACAGAAAGGATCCTTAAGCCCCATGGGAATCCGTACGGGGAACTCCTGGTTTTTTTTTATATCCTCAACCTTTGAAACAAGAGGTAAAAAATTTTATTTTCATTCTAGCCTTCATCCCAAAAAACATAACTGTAAAATGGCATACATATTAATTAACCCACAAAACTAGGAATAAGGGTTTTACATAATACTTGGGCAAACCAAAAATTTCAGATACATTTGCTGAAGTTCAAAAGCCCCAGACAATCCCCCTTTTATTATTTGGTTTTTTCCCCGGGCAAAAGAAACACAAAGGCCAAGCCTTTCGATGAATAACCTGGCATGTTGGGGTCCCCTGGGTGTGCCTTGGTTGGGCCGGGTTTTTTTTTTCCGGGCCGTGTGTGCGGCCTGCGACCCTGTGGGTGGGATGGCCTGAAAACTAGGGTTTTGCCCCGCCTGGGCTGAGTGAATGAAGCCTGGTGGTCGAAAACCGTGAAAGCCCGGTCACATTTGAGCCACCCAAGTGACGAAAAAGTCCCTAGGTTAAGCTCGTGGGGGAAACAGCTTCCGGGTCGATAGCCGGCCATGCGTTGACAGGTCTCGGCAGTGCTGCTGGGTGCAGGCAACTTGCTCCGGGGAATCGCCAAACATGCATAATCGTGCCAGGGGGGGCCTTGGTCCGGCTGGGGGCCGGTCCATAGTCCACACGGTATGGGCCACTTATTTATGGAATTTAAAGTACAGCGGGCAAAAAATAGAGGTCAATCCTGAGGCAACTAGAGCACCACTTTAAGATCTGCCCCAAATTATGCCTCTGGAGTTACTGCCCAGGAACCCCAAATCCCTATCCCCCTTTTTTCCCTCTCACCTATAGGAGATTGGTTAATGGGGTGGCCTTTATTCCAGAGCAAAATGACCTTGCCGTGGGGTAAAAATGGTGGCCTTAATCGGCAAAAAACAACAACGACCACCCGAGACTAAGCTATGGTACTGGTTCAAGCTTGGAGCAAAACTGAAAACATAGGTTCGCACGTGGGGCCAACCGTCTTCCCTTTTAACCTCAAATGAACCCTTTTTTACCCATTTTTGGATCCTTCTCCCACAGCCCCTTCACTTCAAACATCTTGAGCAATATTAGGGGTATTTTTATTTTTTATCCATGAAGTTTCAAGGGTGGTGGTTTTTTTTCAAGGTCCGGGCCCTTAAATTTTCCGACATTAAAAAAACCCTTTTTTCCCGGTTTTATTGGGGGCGGAATTTCAAAAACCCATGCCCCCCCCCCCGCCCGGAAAAATTTTCTCAGCATCTTTTTCTTGGGGATTCGCAAAAAAGGTTTTTTAAAAAAACTCTAAAATTTAATACACTAGGACTAAAAAACCCAAACCGGAATTAAACCTTTGGGGGGGAAAAAGCGGGGGATAGAGCCGGCCCCCTCGGGGGCGGGAAAACCCCGAATTGCAAACAGACCTTTTACAGCCCCCCTTGGGTTGCAAGTTTGGGGTGGGCCCCCCCCAACCAAAAGGGGGGGCGCCTTTAGCCAACCATCAAGGAAACCCACCACTTTTTTTAACCCCCACTAAAAAACCGGTTTTTTTCCATTTGGGATTTGCGGGGGGTTTGGCCCGGGCCCAAAACGGGGGGGATTTTTAGCGAAATTTCCCCCAGACCTTTACCACATTTTGCAAGGTGCGGGGGTTTCCTACCGAGGCTGTGCCACCCGGGAAAACCCCAAAAGGGGGATCCCTTCACTTAACCCCCTTTAAAAAACCAACACGGTTTTCCAGCAGTGGGGGGGGGGGGAGGGGGGCCTTTGGGGTTGGATTGGCACATTTCCCCACAGGTTCCACTTTCTTGTTGGCGGGGGGGGAGTGTGGTCCCTCCCGGGGTTGTGCTCGCCCTTCCCCATCTTTTCCGAAACCCATATCATACCTAGCTACAGAATTATTTCTCATCAAACTTATTATAGAAAAGTAAAACAACATGGCTTTGGGCAAAGGGATATATGGCCCCCCATCGGGCCCACCACAGGTGGGCCCCATCAATCTCCACTAAAATTCAAAAAACTCTGATCTGGGCAAAAAATTTTGGGACTTTTTTGCGATCAAAGCCCCCTTTCAGCTTTATGGGGGGAACGGCACCTTATCCCCCCCTTTTAAAAAATTTAAAAAAACATTTTTTTCCCAAAAATCCCCGGGGGAAATTTTTTCAGCGGACTGTCGGGGTTAGAGAGTTTGGAAAATGGAGAAGGAAAGATTTGTTGGCAGCGAGCACCTCTCTGCACGTCACAATAAGCAAAAAACTGACTGATGGTGTTAGGTACGATCAAGAAAATTCCCAATAGTGAAAATAACCCAGTCCCATTTTTCAGAAAAAGTAATCCGCACCTTCCAAAAGGAACTCCCCCCTTGGGGGGAACCCCCTGCAAAGGTTTAAAAAATGAGGGGCCCGGCGAGCCCGGGGAGGGGGGGGGAAAAATTTCAAGGAGGCGGGAGAACAGGAACCGATGCTGATCTTCCCGAATGGGCAAAAAATTTTCTCCTGGCTCTCCTTCCCCTGAGCTGAACCCCAACCCCCTACCGCGACCCCTCAGGCCGGGGCAGCCATTTCCCCCAACCCTCTTTGGGGACAGCCCCAGAGGCTGGGGTTGAAAAGGTAAAAAGTCTCGAACCCCAAAATTTTCCCCCTTTCCAAAGGGTGCCCTCCAATGGTTTTCTATTCCAAAAGGGGGGGGCCAAAAAGGAAAGGGGGGAAAAAAGGGACCAACAGAGAAAAACCTCACCCCCCAGTCGGGGGGTCCCAACCCGTCCAAAAAAACGGGAAGAGGTGGGGGAAAAGAAAGGGCAAGAAAGGAAAAAAAAACCCCCCCTTGGTAACAGTGCAAAAACCCAAAAAACACCAAAACAACAACAACAACAAAACAACAAAAAACAACAACAAAAAACAAGGACATAAAACGGGGGAAAAAATGAGGAGGACTGAGGAGGAGGAGGAGGGTGAACCCGCTCCCCCCGCTCCTGGGGAGATATACAAGAAGGGTGGGATCCTGGGCCCACCCTGCCTTATCAAAACGGGAGGGGGGGGGGCTGAGGGCGAGCAAAATCGCATCGCCCAAAAAACTCTTTCCGTCCCCAAAAACCCCTAGTCATTATTTTTTCCCTTTTTACCTTTTTTAACCTGGTGGTTCGTTTTATAGAGGTGGCCCGGGCCCCAAGGCAAAAAGCGGGGGGTGGTGACCGATTTGCCTCACAAAGGCGGGGTTTGGGGAAGTATTTTCCCGAGGCCGTCGGGGGAAAAACCGTTTTGCTTTCTATTGCCCAAAACCTTTTTTCGGGGAGGGACCCTCTAACACGGACTGCCCCCCCACAAAACCCCCGGGTGCGGGGGGGACTCATTTTTTGCGGAATGCAGGCTGGTTTACCAACGGCTTCCCCTGCGGCAGGGTGTCCAACAACCTGGGGGAAACGTAGCAGTGCAGCTTACCTGAAGGGGGGGCTGGTCGACGGATTTTCTAAAAAAAGGGGCCGGGATCTGGGGTGGATGTTTTCCCCCCCCCGGGGGGGGGGGAATTCCTTAGAGAAAAAAAACAGTTTTTTTCCCCCCAAAGAAACGCGGGTTTTTGCTTTTTTGGGCCCTTCGCCGGGCCCCCCCCCAAAAACAAGGGGCCCCCCCCCCCAAAAAACCCCCCCCTAGTTTTTCCCCTTTCCCGGTGGGGGGTACTGCAAAATGTTAAAACGCCAGTCCCCCCCCCCCCAAATTTACTAAAAAACCATCAACCCCACCCAAAACCAAAAACAAGAAAAACCCAAAAAACAACGAAAAATTAAGGCCCAAAAGAGAGGGGGGAAAAAAGCCCCGGGAAAAAAAAAAAACCCCCCGCTTAAAAAAAAAAAACAAAAAATAACAGGTAAAAAACCCATTATGAATTAACCCTTTTTAAAAACAAATTAACCTTAAACGCAAGAAAAAAACCGGGTTTTGGAAAAAACCTGGGGGGAAAACCCCCCCCCGGGGCAAAAAAAAATTTCCATTTAACTTCCCCGACTGAAAACCATAACACCAAAAAAAAAAAAAACCTTACCCCACCCAAAATTTAAAAAAGAAAAAAAAACCCGGTATTCAAAACAAAAGCCGGGGCCCAATTTGAACCCCCGTGCCCCCCCCCAAAGTAAAAACCCCAAAAAAAACCTACCCCTAAAAAAAAGCTGGGAAAAAAAACGCAACCCAAAACAACCCCGGACCCCAAAAGTAGCCTTTTTAAAAAAATTCAAACTTAGTTTTCACCCAAAAAGTCATTCCTGGAAAAGCTTTCGTCCGGGGAAAATTAAGGGCCCCCCAGCCCCACACACGAAAAAAAACACCTCTAGCCAAAAAAATCCCCTATTGCCCCAAACAACCAACCCGCTTATTTGGGGTTTTCGGACACAAAATTTTTTTCCCAAAAATAACCCTTTGGGGAAAACCGGGTTGTGCAATAAAAAAGGGGGGGGGAAAAAACCCCTTTGTTTTTTCCTCTCGTCCGCTAGGGCCTCCCCCCTCCCCAAAAAAAAAAGGTTTTAAAAACAAACATTCCCCTTAAACTCACGGGGTTTTCCAAATTTTTCCACATTGACCCACTACCCCCACCAAGGGGGGCTAAACTGATCCAGTAACTGGCCCCGTTAGTGGATTTTTTTACTAAAAACCCCCGATCAAGAAATTATCATTTTTTTGGGGACATTTTTTTTTGGTCCCAAAAAAAGAACCAAAAAAAATACGCCTAGCCCCAAGAAAAAAAACTGGGGGGGGAAAAATTGGGGAAAAGAGTTTTTTTAAAAACAAAAAAAATGATCCCCACAAACCATGCGTTAACACAACCCCACAACCCAATTGACCCACCAATTTAAAAACACCTTTTAATACGGCTTCCAAAGGGGGGCCTTCGAGGAGGCGCCCCCCCCCCTTATTAAAACCCATCTCCAGCGCTGCCAAAAAACCCCACCCTGGCAAAACTGAAATTTTTTAAAAGGAAGCACAGAGGGGTAAAACCCCCCAAAAAAACCCCCAACCGCCCGTAAATCAAAATAAATTTTGTTTTAAAATGGCTCGCTCTTTAGGAAAGCAATAAGCAAATCCCAAACAAAGACCTGAAAAAAACCCCAGCCAATGCTTTGGCGGAAAAATTCCCTTTTCCCAAGGCCCCAAATAAAATGGGTTTTAAGGGGGAAAATCTGGAAAGGATGAAAAAAAAAACGGAAAAAAAACCTTCCCCGGGGGACACCAAAACAAATTTTAAGCCTTTTTTAAATAAAAACCAAATGGCGAAACTCCCCAAAAAAAACGCAAGGGAAACACTGGGGGGTCAAGGGAAAAAACCAAACCCCACTTCGGGGCAGAGTCCCCCCACGATCCCCCATTTTTTCCCCCCCTCCCTCCGCCCCCCCTTACCCTCCCCACAACCCCCTTTAAGAAAAAAAATCTACGGGCCCTGAAAAGAATCGAAAAAGGCTCTCCTACCCTTCCCCGATCCCCTTGGGGAAGGCTGCAAAAACCAAAAAACCCCCCTTTAAAAACCTTCAATTCCAAAAAAAGCCCGGGGGGCCCTCCATATAAAAGGGGGGACAAAAAAAAAAAAAACTTATGAACCCCAAAAAAACCATAAAAACGCAAAAACCCAAATTTTTGGGTGGGGGGACCCTCTTTGGGGAATTTTCTTTCTCCCTAAGCCTGGAAAAAACTGAACTAACAACAAAAGCTAATCCATTTTCAAACGCCCCCCCCACTTTTTTCGCCTGTTTTTTTTAAAGTTGCCGGGGGAAGATAGGATTTAGGGGCATATCCCCAAAAAGCCCCTAAAAAATGCTAAAATAAAATATCAAAAAAAAGGGAAAAAATTCGGCTTTAAAAGGGCCCCTCCACAAAAGGGGACTCAAAAGTTACTCACACCATTGAGCGCAAAATTTGCCAAGAAAGGAAAAAATGTCCCCTAGGGGGGTCTTTTTCTAGAATGAGGGGGCGCCTCGACAATGTTCTTTTTTCAAGGCAAACCTGAAGCAGTCAAGGGGCCCGAAAAGGGGGGACTTTGGGGGCCTACCCCCAACAAGGAATCAAAAAAATTGGGGAAAACCAAAATCGTTTCCCCATCACACTAAAACAAAAGGGGAAAAATTTCGAGAAGGGGTAACGGATCAGGGCGGGGTTTTTGCCCCCCCAAGGGGCCCTTTTGCCCCCTTTACCCCCCGGGGAATTAAAATCAAATCTTTCCCCCTTCCTCCCCTACCACTTTTTTAAATTGGGTTTTTCTGATCAATCACGGGGGGGGGACAAAGGAAAAAAAAATTTTTGTAATTTGGGTTTTTAAAAAACAAAATTGGTAAAAATTTTTTTTTTTAAAAAGGTTAGTAAATGAAAATTTTTTTTTAACAAATGGGTAATGGGTTAGCAAAAAAACGCTGGCATAACCTATAAAACTGCACGCCCAAACCCTAAAACAGACCCTCAAAACCCTCCACTCACTTAAAAAACCTCGGGAAGGGGGGTTTTGTGGTAATTTTTTCCCAAAAAAAAAATTTTTTTCCCCAAAAAAACTGAAAAAAATTTCCCCCTTTAAAATAAATTTTTAAAAAAACTTCTTAAAAAAAAACTTTTTTCTAACCTTTTTTCTAACTTTTTTTTAAAAAAAAAACTAAATTTTTTTTTCATTTTCCCCCAAAGGATGGGGAAAACGTTTTTTTTGGGAATTTTCCCCCTTTATTTTCCAAAAAAACAAGTTTCCCTTTAAAAGGTTTTTTTTGGGTTTTGGCCCCCCCCGTAACCCCAAAACACCCACGGGGAACCCTTAAACTTTTTTTGGGGCTTTTCCCCCCTTTACGCAGCAGCCCCACTTTAACTAAAAAAATAAAAAAAACCCGAAAAAAAAAAAAAGAAAAAAAAAAGGTTTAGAAAAAATAACCCCAAAAACAAAAAAACCCTGGGGACTAAAAAAACTAACAAAAAAAAACTAAAAAAACTACTAATTTGAAACCAAAAAAAGGGCTAAACTTTTTAAAAAACCCCCCTGCCCTTTTCGGGGGGTTAGCTCCCCGTTTCCCTTTTCCCCCTGAACCTCTATATTTAAAATCCCCTGTTGTAAAACATCTAAGGGGGGAAGAGGGGGGTGTTTGAAACAACAAAAAAAAATAACCACTCAGAAACATTTCCCCCCCTAAAAATATAATAACCAAAAAAGGTAAAAAAAATAAAAAATTTTTTCCCCCCCTTTTCCCCTTTTCTCTGGAAAAACCTGGTTTGTCCCCGTCCCCCTTTTTTCCCCTTTTACCGCCAAAAGAATCCCGGGTTTTAACCTGCCAACCCCCTTTTGCGGATGATTTTGTTGCCCCCTCTAGCGGAAGGGGATAAATTTAGACACCCCACTGGGACCGAAAACCATGAAAAAAAATTTAAAAACAAAAAGAAAATTGGTGAAAAAAAAAACCAAAAAAGAGCAATCTAATTACCCCCCCTTAAAAAATCAGATAGTAAATTTTTTTACCGGGGAAAAATAGTGTGGGGACCCCCAAAAGAACCAAAAACAGTTGGCCAAAAACCAACATTAAGGCCCCCTTTCCAATCCCCCCCCCCCCCCCCTAAAATTTTTTCTAGGAGGCCCCTTGGAAATTAAACTCAACTTCAAAAAAAAACATTCTCAACACCACCAAAAAAAGCCACGGCCCCTTCCCCCAAAGCAATGCCCCGAAAAACCTGTGGGGGCCCCACATGGGGTTGGGAACCCCCCCAAAAAAAACATTTGCAAAATGGATGAAAACACGGCTGCCCCCTTGGCCCTCAGAATGATGTTCGGGGGGGCCCCAGCCAAAGCAACCCCCTTTTATCGCATAAAACCCAACCCCCCACCGACCATTTTTAAAAATTTAAAATTTTTTTCCGGGAAAAGGCGAAAAAGCAAAAGGGGTGGGGGGGCCCAGGCAAAAAGTTTTTAGGCACCCCTCAACTCTTAAAAAAACTACCCCCTTTCGGGGAAGGGGAAAAACTTTAAACCCAAAAATCATCCCACTACCCAAAACAAAAAAAAGGGCCAGACCTCTTTATCCCACCAAAAGGGCCAACGAGAGCCAAAAACCCAACCCCAAACCCAAAGATCCCCGGGGGAGGGGGCAAATTTTTCCCCCACAAAAAAATTTGGGGCCGATCCCCCGAAATGAAATTCCATTAAAAAAACACCATCGACAAACAAAACCAGTAAAAACGAATCCACCTGTTTAAAAACAAAAAGGGGTTTTCACCCCCCACGATTTCAGGATTTGCGGGGGGGGCTAATAACACAAAAAACAAAAAAAAAAACCCCCTTAAAAGGAAAAAATTCATTCAAGCCCCCCTGAATTATTGCCACTGTAAAAAAAACGAGGCTAAACCGCTACATTGAAGCTTGAAAAATATTTTTAAAACAAATCCAAACCACACACATCATAAAAAATTTTGGTTTCTGACACTATCATCATTCAAGCCCCCTTTCCCCTCCGCCTTTTTAAAAAACGCGGAGTAGAAAAACAAAAGGGACTTTTTTTACACCCCCCCTTTAAATTTTCACTCAAACCAAACAAACCCCGCTAAAATTTAACGAGGTTTTGCAGCACACATCGGATTGTGGGGGGGGAACAAAAAAAAAAAGCAAGAGAGCTTGGCCCCCCAAGCGGCCCCAAACTATCAGGGGAATCCATTTTGAGGATCCAATTTTCCACAATCCTTAAAAAAAGCGTCAATTCGACAACAAATTTCCAACGACGGGAATCAGGAAAAACTTGGTCAAAATGACGGCCCCCCCCCCCAACAACCCCCCAAACAAAACCACTTGGGCCCACAACACCCCAAAAACAACAAAAACCCAAACACTTTACCCAAAAGCAATAATAAAGACAAAAAATTTTACAGAACGAAAATTTTTCCCCTAAAACCCAGGGGGGGTTTCCCCCCCCCCGGGGGGGGGGCCCAAAAAAAAATAAAACCTTCACACCTTTTTGCAAATAAAAAAACCCCCAAGTGCTTTTCCCCCCTATGTTCGGGGGGCGGGGGGGAAATGTCTCACATTTTTCCCCGGGGGCAAAGGGCCCCCCGGGATATTGCCCCAAATTAAAAGGGGCCCCAATTTTTCCCCAGGACTACTCCCCCCTTTTTGTCAATGAACTTAATTCCCCAAACCAAAACCACCCAACCACAAATTTTGTCAATTTTTTTCAAAAAAAACCGAAAACCCAAAAAAACGGCTTAATTGGGGGGGGGAAAAAGGGGGAAATCAGCCCGGGGGGGGTTGAACTTTAAAATTTTTAACCCTTTTTGGCTGCCCTTTTTTTTTAACCCTTTTCCCCCAAACCCATTTTGGGCATTTAAGCGTTCCATTTTGACTCATAAAAAACATCCCTTTAACCCACCCCCCCCAAAACCAAAATTTTCCCCCCCTTTCCACCGGAAAAACCCTTTCCCCCCCAAAGGTTTTTGCCAAACCACCCCAGGGGTGGGAAAAGAGCATTTAAATTGCTACCCCTTTTTCGTGGGCACATGGCCCAACCCCCCTTTTAAAAAAAAAATAAAAAAAAAAAAAAAAAAATTAATATCAACTTAAAAAAAATCGTCCCCCCCAAAAAATTTTCCTTCCCCTTACGGTTTTGAGAAAATAAAAGGAAAAAAATCCTTTGGGGGTTTATTTAGGGATTTTTGGCCCCCTCCCCCCTTTAGGCCCCCCGACCCAAAAAATGAAAAATTTTTGGAACGAGTTTGTGAAAACGCCTCCCCCATTTATCCCCCTTTTCCACAAGGGGGAAAAAAACGCAGCTGGTCCCAGGGTTCCTTTTCCAGTGCCCCCCCTTAAAGTGGGGGACGCCCGGGGGAAGGGTTTTTTATGTGGTTCCCCCCGTCCCCTCGAAAAAACGTTTGGCCCCATTTTTTTTTGCCAGAAAAAGGAGTTTTTTGGAGCAGGTTGGTCCTGTAAAGGGTAAAACTTTCCCCCCCCGAAAAAAAACAAAGCCCCTTCGGTCTTTTTTGTAATTCGCCCCACCGATGGAAATCTTTCCCGTAAAAAAACGGGTTTTTGTTTGATTTTTTTCCCATGAGATACCAAAGACCCCGTAGCATTTCGGGTAAAAAACACCGTCTAGGTTTTTTGAATCGCCTTTTTAAAGTCCCAGGTTTTTCCCTGCACCAATCCCCGCAAAAACAGGTTTTTACCCGCGTTTTTCGAAAAACCCCTTAGTCCTTTGGATTTTTTCCTGGAAAATTTTTTAGTTTTTTCCCCAAAAAGCATTCAAGACCGTAAAGCTTTTCCCCCATGCAAAAAGCCTTTTCCTGAAACCCTTGGCCCTGTTTGGGGGACTTAGACCAAATTCCCAAAAACCCCCCTCTTGTAATTTTTTGCAAGGGATTGGGCCCCAAAGGGGTGGAAAGAAATTTGGGTTTTCCAAAAAAATTTAAACCCCCCCTTTTTGCTATTTTTTTTTAAAACAACCTACTTTTTTAAACCCCCCTTCCCCCCTTTCTAAAGCTTTAAAACTGTTTTTTCCCCCAAAAAGGTCCAAAAACCCAACCTTTTTTCCCTAAAAATGTCCCATTGCCCCCAATTTTTCCCTTTTTGGCCCCCTGATTCCAAAGAAAGTTTTTCCGCTAAATTTCCGAAAAACTTTTAGCTTTCCCTTCCCAACCCCCCAGGGGTTTTGATAAAAAACCGTATTTTTGGGTTTTTTTTTTA